>NC_084901.1:17575862-17875862 GCF_949316345.1 Pungitius pungitius
ATTCGGACTCTAAATAGATAATTAAATTAAAAATTAATTTCCACTTAATTGCTTGTTTGCAAATACTTTTAGTTGTACATTCTACTTCTACCCTTCTCTTCTTTATATTTCTTGCATACCTTCAGTAAATTATTTATTTTGCATTAGATTTGATTAAAAATGAGAATGAACTAATAAATACAGAAACTACACAGTATATAATTCCTCTGCTAACTTTTGATACTTTTTTGTGCTGTACCAAACATTTTTAACACCAACATTATGATTTGTAAAAGGGTTATATCTGACTTTCATTCTTTTCTTCTTGGCGCTAACGATCTTCCACAATTTTGTTCCACAGACAAGTTTTTTTCCCCAAATTGCGGTTAATCCCGCGGTAATAACAGGAAGCGGGAGGAGGGGGGGGGGCAGTCTGTGGGTGGCCGGGCGGATTACGGGCGCGTGGACGCCCCGAAACGGAGAGAGGAAACAGGAGTGGTTGCCAGCTCGGTAGAGACCCTTTCCCCTTCTCTTCCTCCTCCTCCTCCTCCTCCTCCTCCTCCCGAGCAGAGAGTGCAGAGAGCTTCCACAACTCTCAGATGATTTACGGCCCGAGCTGCAGAGTTCACCGTATATCCAAGCCGGTGACGAGCCCCCTTTTAACACCGGCTTTGTATTCTAATGACCCTCCCCCCCTCCCCTTCGTCTCCCTCTCTCCCCCACCTCCCCCCAAAACTGCACACCAATCCATTTTCTGTCCATTAGCAGCCGCTAACGCCGCTGCAGCTAATATTCTTTAATTCACTCCACAAAGGGGGAGATTGTCCGGGGCCTCGCTGCACTTAATGCCTGCAATTACATCAGGTTACACATCCTGAAGTGACCCCTAGGGACACCCCCCTCCTACCCCCTCACGAAAGAGAACCCCACCCTCCACTCCGCCCAAGCACCCTGTGAGCTGCTGGCGAGAATAAAAATAATAAGGAACACGCCGTGGCGCTGATGCACCTCACGCGTTCAGAACCCCCCCTCCCCCCCCTCCCCCCCTTTCATTACGAAATCAAACGCGCCGGAATGCGGCCGGACGGCCCGAAACAAACCTGCAGTCAATTAGAGGCCCGGCACAATACGCGTTCTGTCCCCGGGCCGAAAGGGTGGAAGAGAAAAGGGCTCAGAGTGTTGTTTTTTATGGCGGTTATTTATTGCCTTATAACTCAGAAATCAAATTAGTTCGTATCGAGGAAGGTTGAGCTGGGGTCCGCGGTGATTGATTTCCCTTTCGCGGGTTCGGGTTGATGCGAGCGAGCCGCAGCCAAAGAAAACACCGGAGCCGTTCTGGGGGAAAAGAGCGGGCGATCGGGAGGAGGAGGAAGTATTTCCATCCTTTACTGCAGCAGGAGAAGCGGTACCATGGTGGGGAATTACTTTCGCATTTAAGTGAAAGTACATAAAAGTTATTGGCACCATGTGCTTGAAGCATCAAAAGTTCTCGTTCTGCGGAGTATAACACACTGAAGTGTGATCTAGTTATAGCATGGTAGTCGTTATTGAGAGCAACTGACCTTCTACTGCAGTGGAGGGTCTGTATCAACTTTTATTTTGAAAATCAAGTCCCCAGTTTGTTACATCCTGTCTTGCACCAGATCAGTGTTGCCTTTTTATAAAGACTAAATGTCTTTATATTATACTTTATAGTTAGAGTTACTTTTTAACTGCAACACTCATATATCATGTGACCTCGCGGACCCAAACACAAAGAAATGTTCCACTGACTTCCATTCATGTCCAAACTCGGGTCAGTTTAATATGTTCTCTTGTTTTAAGAATTGAATAAAAGAAAGCTTTTTTGAGATGGTAAATATGATGGTGCATAGGTGCACCGTATGTAACACACAGTAAATGGACGTAGAGGCACTGAGGGAGGGGGACGAGCGGGTGGAGGGGTCAGGTGACAGAGGGGGACGGGTGGATGGAGGAGGAGGGGGCTGTTCATTACAGGTGATAAGTGCCCTCTGAGGATCCCGTATCTGAGGGGGGATCCAGCAGAGTGGGGCCGGGCTCTTTATGGGGGCCTCATGGAGACCCTCATCCCTCAGCACCCTCCCGAGACCCCGGGGCCGCTTGCAGGAACGGGCCCCCCGCCGCCAGTTTCCCCGAGAAAGCAGCCAGCGGCGTGCCAATTAGACAAAGAGAATAAAAGGGACGGCAGCAACGCGACCCATAAATAACGCTCCTGCTTTTTTACCCCGTTGGATTTTTATTTCCCAGTTTTTATCCGGCTGCCGGGTTTAAATTGGTCCGAGCAGGAGGAGGCCTTGTCTGGAGAGAGGGGGGTGGGGGGGGGGGCCTCGGAGAAGGGACCCGCTCGTCCTGTCGCTAACGGCAATGTGGCCTCACAGCGAGGGGGAGGTGGGGGGCACCTTGGTTTGATTCCCGGGCTGAACAGTCCTCCTGTGTGCCAGTTTCTAGAAACAAACATATACGTTGTCCCAGATTAGAAAGAACAACTTTGTGTCAGTATCGTGTCATGCAAACAGCCAGGACTGCAAAGATTCAGATTCAGGCTGCAGAGATTCAAACTGCAGAGATTTAGCCTCTGCAGGGATTCCCACGATGCTTCCAGAGTTTCAGGCTCGACCGCTTTAAAAATGGCCAATTAACCGATGTTGAAGCCAGAACCTTTTCGCAAGAGCTGATTTAATTTGAGGAAAAAGTTTGACCTTTGAGCCGCTCAAAAAAGAAAAGAAGCGACGGCGACCTCGGGAAGCTGAGCGAGTTCACGGGGGAGGAGTCGGCCGAAGAGACGTCACATCTGTCTGTTCACACTCAGCACATCAGAAACACAAACCTCCCTCAGAAAGAGGACTTCCATCTAAACACATTCATCTTTTATATTGTTTTAATGTCTTTCCATGATTGATATTTAAAGCTATTATTATTTCATTTATCGTGCATGTTTACCTTTATGAATAAGATTAACCTGGGTTAATTATTTACACAACATTATCTTAGCAAAAGCAGTTGCAATTTTATGGTTAAATGAAGCATTGATTAACTATTATTGACTTAAATCTTGAAACGTAAAACTATGAGGCATCAGTGCAGGTTCTGTTAATGGAGCGTTATGAACACGCATGCTTCATTTGCAATGAATAAATGACGATAGAGCGGTGGGTCCTGCAGGGAAACTACAATTAAAACCACAGAAGAAGAGGGAAGCAGCAGGGACACATGTAACATGTTCAGCAACAACACCTACACCTCCCCCTCACTCAATACCGCCCCCCTTCACGACCCCCCACTCGCTCTCCGGACAGATGTTAGAAACATTACGAGACACGGCCAGCGAAGGAGAAAAAAAAAAGAGGCCGTGTAAGTTTTCCAGAAAGAATGTTTTAATGGCGCTGCTTTAAGAGACGTCGGCCCGCTGCAGGAATTCAATTACAGCTGATTGAGTGTTGACATTTCTGAGGCCGCAGGACAGGAAATTCATTAAAAGCAGCAGTGCATCTTGGGAGGGAAAGTAACGCCGCGTAGACAGAACCCGTCGGGCCGAGGTGATGGTGGGACGGGTCGCTGCTCGGGTCGGCCCGCCGCTCGCTCACCCGCCTCTCTCTCTCTCTCTCGCCGCATTGATCGAGAAACAACCCGCCTGGGGACCACGCACTCACCGGGGGAGGGTGGAGGAGGAGGAAGGTGGAGGAGGAATAATGTGAGACATCGATTCTGACAGGCGTGGTATTGTAATAACATCTGTGAGCGGTTTGTGACGGCGAGGACGGGTCATCGCGGCGTGGTCAGGTCGACGCTTCGCCTCCTCTACCTCCGTATTATCTCAAGCATGACTTCCCTTACTTAAGTGTATTAATAGTTATACATAGGAAAGGTCCAGTTGGAGCAATTGGAGAAGGTTCCTGGGAGAGAAGGTCCTCTTCTGTGTTGTAAGCCCTGAGGGTCGGTCCTGGTTATTTGATATTCTGCTTTATGTAATGAATGTGTTAACATGGCTTCTTCAAACTTGTAATAAAAAGATTCACAGGTCAGAAAACATGGAGCAAAATTAAGCGTGTTATTTAACTCGTGACCTTTAGCGACCTTTGGGAATCCGACATACCTCTGATGATCCGTGTGTGTGTGTTAAGTTAATCGGAGCTTGGTTTGCCTCGTCAGCGCAAGAAGATAAAACAACACGGTGTTAAAGAGAACATCTGTTCTACCCGAACAGCTGATCCTCCATGACTTTTATTATGAATCACGTGACCCAGGATACAGACACAAGCTCATTTCACCTTGTACAGTCGCTGACAGCAAGAAGGAAGTGGAGAAAGAATGACAAGAAGAATCAGAAAGATATGAAGATGAAGATAAAGAAGCAAAAGATGAGGAAGAAGATGCCAATGATGAAGAAGAGGAAGCTTTCCATCTGCAGACAAGATCTCTACCGAGGGCAGAATTAAATGTGTAAAACAGTGTAATTAAAGCACTTCTGGGGCTCAACCATTTATTTGATGAAACATCTGTATTTAAATGCACCAGACTTGTTAGACGTTGATATTTTACTTTTTTACTAAGATGAGAGGAATCGCCTCTCCTCACCTCGACATCTGCCGCGTCTCTAACCGCCGTTAAAAATTGTTTTAAAAAAGAAAATGGCCGCCCTCTATCGGCTTTGACCTCCGAGGGCACCGAGGAACATCGGATCGGAGTTTTAAGGGAAAAAGCTGAAGACGCGTTCCTGCTCGTGTTGTTTGATGTTTTCACGGCTCGTGCTGCTGTTTCTTCATGAAAACCCTCCAGCCATCTCCAGGTGATTAAACTCTATTATCTAAATAAATGATGCAGTTTTTTTCTCTGATAACTTCACGCTCAGAGAGGCCACGACTCCCAGCCCGGATTCACTCACAACTTTTCAGCTAAAAGAAAGAACAAAAAAGGAGAAAGTGAAGAATCAGCTGAGAGCGAGAAATCCTCCCAAAAGCGTAAATATTGTTTTCTACCTGAGAGCGCTTTTGGGGGGTTAAAACAAATCCCTGAAAACAGGATCCAGAGTAACAAAGCAGCTCATGAATATTCTGCGCCGCGTTTTGCTATTTTCTATTTGCCGGGAAAGTTGGGACGATTATATATTTATCGCTGCGATTCCTCGGCGATCCCTCGTGAAGCAAAAAGAATACAGATAAAGAAATGCGAAGAAGGAGGCAGCGCAGCGAGGCGAGGAGGAGGAGGCGGAGGAGGAGCCGGGGCGGCGCCGGAGACCTTGTAAAGATCTCTGCTAACAGATTTTCTACCGAGGATTTGTGGACTGCGTCTCGGCTAATCACAATGGAGCCTATTAGTGCTTGACATTTTTATCCGGCAGCCAAAGACTTCACATCTCCGGCTGCAGCGGCGCAGGGGCTAGCGCTAGCGGACAGCTCGGGGGGGGGCGGGGGGGGAGGGGGGGGGCTGTGGGGTCGGACTCCTCCTGGGCCCACCTGCAATCCAATACCTGAGCCCCGGCGCCCGGACGCATTGATTTCTTGTCAGCCGCAGAAGTTTTCAGCCCAGGTTGAGGGCGAGGATAGGGTAGGGTGGGGAAGGGAGGGGGGAGCGGGGAGCGGGGGGCTGGGGGGGGATAAGGGGTGAGAGAAATCTTAATTAAGAGAGGGGGATTTACTCGACCTGGCTGGATCCGCTCGATGAATCACGCGAAGAAGAACGAGAGGAGGGGGAGGGGCTTGTTCCCCGGTGCAGATTAAACAGAGTGACAGGCCGCCGCCATAGTGGAGGCTTTTCTCTCTCCGTCCCTCCCTCCCTCCCTCCCCTTTATGAGGGGGTGAAGGTGGGGCCTCGGGCGGATCTGCACTGCTGAACTCATTACGGAGTATTACCCGCTAAGAAAACACTTCGCCGCTCTAATTGCCCAATTTAGGACTGCAGGTGGTCGCGGCAGCCGGCAGTCACTCACACCTTTTTACTGTTTCTCGGGCCCCTCCTCCTCCTCCCTCCCCCCCTCCTCCACCGCAAACCACAGCGCCGCTGTAATAACAAACACATGACGGAGGCCCGGGTTTAGGGTCTTGGTCACAGACACCGTCGGACAGGAAGGAAGCGGTTCGTCGCGGCCCAACGAGGTTCCTTTTTTAATCGCTTTCCATTTCTTTTCAAATAGGACACAAAGACAAACATTTCCATTCAACTTACAATGTAATTCCTGCAGAAGCAGAGCAGAGGTGTTTGATGCAGGAGGTTACGATTGACCCCCGTGCACCCCTTCCCCCCCCGAGGAGTTAAACGGCCCCCCACCATCTGAGCGCCCGAGGCACCGGAGCCCTCTCTCTTTAACCCCGTTTGTCCCTCCTGGCCACCGTACTCCCGCCGTCTGCTCCACTGCTAACGAAGGCGCTTGAGTCAAACCTCTGAGCTTCTAAAGCCTCGACTCGACTTATGAATCATAAAGAAATACTGATAACACACGATGAAAGATTTGGAGTGCAGAAACAGCTGCGGGAGCCACATTAGTTGGGATATTTGAGAGGAAGCCAGAAAAGTACACGCTTTAATTTCACATTAAAGGTCTTGAAGGCAGGCTTTTAATGTGAAAGAACATCTGTTTGAAGAGATTGAACTGCGTTATTTTTGTACACGTTCTTATTCATTCAAACTCTTTAATTAATTTATCACCAAAATGTTTCTGCAAGAAGAAAAAACCTGAAGCATGTAAATTATATATAAATATAATCAATTTGATCAGCTGATTATTTTAGTAAGTAAAGTGGGACACTTTCACAATGTTTCTTCTTTCAAAAACATCCCTAACACATCTGTCTTTTCGTGTCCTCACAAGTCTGTTTGGGTCCTTTTGGGTACATTCAGATCCTTTCTGGGCCGATTAGGTCCTTACGGGTCTTTTGGGGTCCTCTCGTGACTTACAGGTCTGTTCGTGTCGGTTTGGGTCCTTACGAGTCAGTTTGGATCCACTGCGTTCCTGATCCCAGTTCTCATCCCACACACACACACACCAACACGGGCCCCTGTCACGAGCAGGCTGCTGAGAAGTCAGGAGTGCAGTGGATGTATGGCAGTGAGCACAAAACCACAGAACTGAAACATATTCCACAAACACAGCACCGGTGACGCAAGCCCCTCTCCCCCGAGGCCCCCAGGTCGCCAAATGGAGAAGGTACGTATAAGGCAGAGCCCCTCACCCCCCTCAGCTGACAACACTCCAATCAGCACCTGCAACAGACAACCAAACCACGGGGACACCTGGATATGGGAGGAGGAGGGTCATCACACCTTTTATAAAAGTAAAAAAAGCTGCCTGAAAGGAGGGTGTTTGATTTTTAGGGGCACTTGATATCTGACAGACAAAACATTAAGAATAGCTAATGCATTTAGATATGATGGAATAAATGTTTGTCGCCGCGTCATCTTCACCTTCTCTAGTCGCTCATCGACCGTCACACAAACGCTCTGCTGCTATCATCGCTCCAGATGTCACTCCAGATGTTCTTTGCATTTAGAATCCTTTGTTTTCCGGACTCTTGTTGACCGAAAGAAATAGATCCATATTTTATATATGACATTTCTGTGAAGACAACGAATGAGAAAATACATTTTGACTGAACGTTTTTCTTCAATTAAAAGTTCTTAATTGAGGTTTGATTCCTAATTCGTGTCACTTGGCCTGTAAAGAAAATATTAAAAAACGACCGATTAAAAGCCTTTGACCCCCGGGGAGGTGTGTGGACAGGTGAAACCGGTGTGTGGATCCACCTGCCGCGCATCGTGAAGCGAACACGCCAAAGGTCACGGAGACAACAACGTGCGCGTGGATTTAACGTCGTTAGCGTGAACGCGCTCGGGGGAGCTGGATTTATGAAAGGAAATAGCTGTAATGTGCTTTTATTTTTTTTCCCTTTTCTGTTTTTATTATATTTTCCAGAGGGAAAGTGTCACGTTGCAGCGCTCGGTGGGAACTGGACCCGGGAAGAGGACCGCGGCATCTGGATGTGATTTCGGGGGGGGGATGGAAGTGAAATATGAAAAGTGAAGAGCGAGGCTGACCCGCCGGCAGCTGGAGGTTAAACTCTGACAGGCGAACATTCAACAAGACGCAGTGTAACCCGTTCAGTACAAGTACAAGTACTGGTCAGAAGTGCCGTGTTCACATACCCACGTGCTTCTGTTATTTCGTGTTTCTGCTACATCTCGGAGGGAAATATACCTTTACTCTGTCACATTACTTGATTATTAACTCTAAATACAATATATAAATAACTGATTTTTGTTAATAATTACTAAACAAGAACAAAAGGTTGGATCAGCTGTCACTGGGCCCAGATGTGTCCAAGCCTCTCGGTGTGTCCCAGCCAGGTCCAGGTGTCTCGGTGTGTCCCAGCCAGGTCCAGGTGTCTAGGTGTGTCCAAGCCAGGTCCAGGTGTCTAGGTGTGTCCCAGCCAGGTCCAGGTGTCTAGGTGTGTCCCAGCCTGGTCCAGGTGTCTAGGTGTGTCCAAGCCTGGTCCAGGTGTCTAGGTGTGTCCCAGCCTGGTCCAGGTGTCTAGGTGTGTCCCAGCCTGGTCCAGGTGTCTAGGTGTGTCCCAGCCAGGTCCAGGTGTCTAGGTGTGTCCAAGCCTGGTCCAGGTGTCTAGGTGTGTCCCAGCCAGGTCCAGGTGTCTAGGTGTGTCCAAGCCTGGTCCAGGTGTCTAGGTGTGTCCCAGCCTGGTCCAGGTGTCTAAGTGTGTCCAAGTCTGGTCCAGGTGTCTAAGTGTGTCCAAGTCTGGTCCAGGTGTCTAAGTGTGTCCCAGCCAGGTCCAGGTGTCTAGGTGTGTCCCAGCCAGGTCCAGGTGTCTAAGTGTGTCACAGCCTGGTCCAGGTGTCTAGGTGTGTCCCAGCCTGGTCCAGGTGTCTAGGTGTGTCCCAGGCTGGTCCAGGTGTCTAGGTGTGTCCCAGCCTGGTCCAGGTGTCTAAGTGTGTCCCAGCCTGGTCCAGGTGTCTAGGTGTGTCCCAGCCTGGTCCAGGTGTCTAGGTGTGTCCCAGCCTGGTCCAGGTGTCTAGGTGTGTCCCAGGCTGGTCCAGGTGTCTAGGTGTGTCCCAGCCTGGTCCAGGTGTCTAGGTGTGTCCCAGCCTGGTCCAGGTGTCTAGGTGTGTCCCAGGCTGGTCCAGGTGTCTAGGTGTGTCCCCGCCTGGTCCAGGTGTCTAGGTGTGTCCCATGCAGCTACTAACCTTCCATCTGGTCTTCAGTCCTGGGGACAGAAAGCAAAACCTTAGCAAACAAAGAAAAAATCAGTCAAATTAGCAATTACATTATTATATTACATTAATCTTTTTCTTTGTCTAAAACACTAAATATTTGCAGTGATTCTGGTCCAGAACAACATTATTTCAGTTGAGTCATTTAAAACCCATTTTTGCTCTGATGGTAATCACATGAACCTGTTCAGTTTTAATTTGCTTTCTGAAACATAATTAGTAAAAACCTTTGCTGCCCTCCTTTTGTCTTCACCCGCCTGGAGACGAGCAGCAGCTCCCGGTCACACACACACACACACACACACACACACACACACACACACACACACACACACACACACACACACACAGAGCCAAGATGAAAGGAGGAAATAGTGAGGAGCTGATGGAGGTCGTTGTCGGTGTGTCATCACGGCGTCGCTTTAATATCGGCCGTCATCTGGGATTCGGATACGCAGCGCTGTCGTCTGAAGCGAAGATGAGATGAAGAATAACACAATAAGCCCCCCCCCCGAGGCGTCCAATCCCCGGGGAAAGCCCCCCACCTCCCTTCTGTGTTTTTCAACGTCTGAGAAGTTTCTGCTTTTCTCGCCACCTCATTGGATGAATCCCTTCTCTGTTTTTTTCTTTTGTTTGCGGAGTCCTATGTTTGAGGACAACGAGCCCCCCCCCCCCCCCCCTTACTATTAAGAATAAAGAGTTAATATTTTCAATATCCAGACGGATGCAAGACAAACATTTGCAGGCCCCTTTCTCACAGGTTTGTACAATGTGGGCATTATACCACAGCCGGGGGTTTGATGGCGGGTCCTTGGGGGTGTTGCGGGGGCCCTGGGGAGGAATTTGGGGGGGTGATTAAGTGCCTTCAGGGGGATTCACGGGTCTCATAACAGGTTTTAATGCTTCTCAAGGAAGTTCCAGGTGTCCTTGCAAGGGTTTGAGTGGGAAACAGTTTTTTTTAACCCTGATAGTCAAATAGTCTGCGCTCCATTATTATTATAATATATATATATATATATATATATATTGTATATAATAACTGTGACAAATCAAAGATAAGATAAGCATTGTCTGTAGGCGATGAGGAGGGATTGTAACTATCTCTAAACTAATTTTTCATATTCATTATATCATTCATCAATCATATTCATAAACTACTTCATTGACTTATAAATTTGCAAACTAAGTCAAATATTAAATGTATTATACAGATATACATTTTCAATAACAAAATTACAGTATATGGCGGCTAAATCAATTAGGTCGTTGAGGATGCTGCTTAAAAGAAACCTTCACGGGAATACAGGCTTACTTAGAGGATCCTTGAGGTGGACGGTTAAGAGTCTCTTAGACCTTCTTGAGGTCCTACGTTGTGTGGGGAACCTCTTTAGATATTGTTGCCCTTAAGGAAAATCCAGGAACCAAACCCTGTGGAGGTTTTGGTGAAGGGGTTTCAGAGATAAGGGTACTCTTGGGGTCATTGAGAGGGTTCTGTGATCCCTTTGGGGTTCCGAGGGTCCTTTTTGGGTGCATAAGCGGGTTTTGGGGACTTTCTAGTAGTCCTTGATGGGGTGCCAATGTCCCCTGCGTGTGCTCCAGAGGTCCTTGAGCCAGTGTTCAGGGTTATTTTTCTTTGGATCCAAAGCTAGCTGATAGATGTTTTCTCCACGTGGGCTGGTGTTGATCTTCCCTGCAAGGTTTCCTGTTCTCCTGACTGCTGCCGGCTTTCCATTAACTCCATATTACACCTTAGAGACTCGTGAGAACATCAAAAAAAAGAGAGACTCCCTTTTCTGGATGTTTTCCTTTATAGAAAGAAACAGAAAACTCAAACTGCTGTTGGAAAACTGCTCAGAGGTCAGGGAATCCCTGAGGAACGGGGGGAAGGGGGCACGTGACGGGTCGCCTCAGTTCTATATGGAGGTTTGAAAAGGAACTGGTGGACAGCGCGAATTGAACCTCTGAATCGTGGTTATATATATTGATATATTCTGGACCTTCAGACTGGTTTTTTGGACCTCCACTGTAAGATGAAGTTCTGTGATTTTTAAGAATAATTTTAAAACAGTTTGTAACTCAGTTTTGTTTCCGTCTGTGTGTGTGTGTGTGTGTGTGTGTGTGTGGTGTGTGTGTGTGTGTGTGTGTGTGTGTGTCTGGGGACGTGGTCTTACATTAACCCTGCTGTGAAGGTTCAGAGGAGGATGAAGAGGAAGAAGAGGGTCGCTCCACCTCCTCTCTGCAGCGATGGAGAGGAAGAGAATGAAAAGTGTGAAAGAAAGGTCAGCCGTCTCACACACACACAGACACACACACACTCACACAGACACACACACACAGACACACACACACTCAGCCGCCCTGAGAGGATTTGAGCGCGTGCAGAGATGGGATGGTGATTTTTGGACTTGTGCATCCGATGCAGCAGCTGCAGCGTGAAGTCAGAGAAATCTTTAACTTCAACTGGTAAAATTTCACCCATAAAACATGGGAATGTGATCTGAAGAACAATTACAGGACAAGTCTTTTATTTGTTTAGGTAGGTGTCCTCAGGTGGATGCTCAAGGTCAGCAAGGGTCCTCACACGTATTTCACAGGTCCTTGAGGAGGTTTTAAGGGTCTTTGAAGATTTATTTGGCAGCAAGGGGGCTAAAGAAAGCCGTGGGGACATTTCAAGGGTTAAAAAGGGACGTTGTATGATGACTCCTTGAAAGTGTCTCAGATATCCTTGAGAGCATTTCAATGATCTTTGAGCATAATTTCAGGGGTGTTCCAAGTACTCTTTAGTTAGTCCTTGGGGGTTCAAAGGGATGTTATATATTTGCAGATTTTAAACTTTAACGCTGTCAGTGTATGTTGTTTGAGGATTTAGAGAGGTTCTAGCAGTCCTTCAGGGCATTCGCAGGTTCCTTCACAAGGTTCTAGCATCACCAATCGTCCTTTTATGGGCTCTAGAACATTTCACGTAGGGTCAAAGTTTGTTGAGGGCATTGGGAATGAAGGGGTCCTTGGGGAAATCTTAGGGGTTCAGCAGGAGGTCATAGCATCTCCTTGAGGATGTTCTAGGTGTTCTTTTGGGTGTTCAATATTCCATGAGGACATTTTATTGATACAATAGGACATTATATGATCACTTGGTCTTTTCAGGGGTGTCAGCCTGGCTGTAAGATTTGAACACACTATCAAAGGGTCCTTGAAGACATTCTAGGGTTCTTTCAGAAGGGGCTATTACCACCAAGAGTATTTGAGGACATTCTAGTTGTTCTTAAGAGAGTTCAAGCATTCCTTGAGGACATTTTTAAGGGTTGAATTAAGGAATATTTGATCAATGAGAGCCCTTGTAATAGTTACATAATTGAGAGCATTCTTTTTGGCCCTTGTGAACATTCCATAAGTCCCAGGTGGGATTTGGGGGATATTCATGGATCCTTTAGGAAGTTTTAAATCACTGGTGTCCTTAAGGAGAAAACAATTAGGTGTCCTTACTGGAGGACATTTCTGTTAAACCTGGGAAATTCCTGTACAATATTTTTTACTAATAATGTGTGTTGAGAATATTTGTGCTCAATCTGAACGCTGTTGAAACGTGACCTCGCTTTTAAATGTGACATTTTAATCGCGAACCCCTCCGCCGGCTTTAAAAAACAAAGAAGCCAAAGATTCATATTGTGCCGCCCGCCATGTCACCAGTTAATTCTGCCGCATTTGTTTTTAATATATACCGAAAGGTCTGTGATAATCCATAACGCGTCGTGTCTAAGTGGTTTACATGCTCGGCGTGAGGATCATTATTACCTCCTATCCTCGGAGCACGTGAGGCGGTTCTAATAATAGACACATTAAACAATCTCTGGATCCCATTAAGACTCGGCTGCACTAATCATTTCCCTCCGTGCGGCCTCGCCATGCGGCGCCTCGCTTTCTTTATCTCCTCTTACGTTTTTGCCGTTTTCTCCATTCACCTGAAAATGTAGCGGAATGAGAAAGAAAATATAATAATGTTATTGTTATTTAAGGTTGATGTCGTAGATATTTAAAAGAATCAAAGACAAGAAGCAGTCCGTTTCTTTCCGGATGAGAGACAGATAAAAGGTTTCACCTGAGAGTCGTTGGACTGAAGGAAACCAAAATGGCCTCGTATTTCGTCTTCTTTGTTACATATTAAAGAAACTGCTAAATATAATGAACATAATCTTGAAACAAGAGTTTATTTTACTTCAGTCCATTCATATTTAAACAGATCTTCATGAAATGAAAGGTTCAAACATTAAATGTATTAAAGCATCACTAAAACTTTTATCAGTGGAATATTTCATATTTTTAGACATAATATTATTTTAATAGTGAAATTCACGTTTGATCATGAACTATGTGTCAGCCATGGCTTATTTTGAGAATTAAATAAAAAATAAGGTTTAAGCAGAAAAAAAGGAAATTGAAAGTTTATTATTGACCCTTTAAAATCGTTTTGGTTTAACGATCTATAACACAAACACACACAAACACACATTGAGGGTCATAACACATCACTCAATGCTTCCTACAAACAAGGATGTAACTTAGAGGACGGACTCCTGCTAAATGACACTCCTCCGTCAGTAGGTGGATGTGCTGAAGTTATTGATTGACGGAGGACGTCTTCAGCTCATCAGTATGCAGCGCCAACAGCAGCCCGGCGCTCTGATTGGACATCTGTCAATAGAGGAATTAACGTGTTGGACAGGCTTCCCCCGGACGGAGGTTAGACAATCCTGCTGAGGATGACCCCCCCCCCCCCTCTATATCACCACAAGGAGAGATTGACAACAGGATTAGAGACCTCCGAACCCCCCACGAACCCACCTAGGTCTCTGAGAAAAACTCTGGCTTTTTAGATTGACAGGAGAGACCAACAGGAATATTCGGTTGCTAAACAGCGTTTTCTTCCCCGTCTCTTCTCTTCAAACCACGTTGAGACCAATCAACGAGGCATCGAGGAGGATTCCACTCCAATAAATCCCTTTTCCCCCAGAAAAAAAAGGAAAAAGCGTCTGCGGTCAAACAACCTCACAGGCAGCGAATACGTCAAATGAATCCGACTAAAGCCTTCAAATCACCGAGAGGGACGAAAGGGAGTCGATTGTCTTTATTTTTGAAAGGTTTAAGATGTAAAGAAACAAATACGACACAAAATAGAGAAATGATATCTTATAAAAAAAGGTGTGTCCTGATCCAGTCAGATGTCATTCAGGATTAAAAAAGCTAACATAACAGTATCGTAACCCGGGCAGGTTTTAGTTAACCATCCTGGAAAACTATTGATAAATATGATCGTGTAACGTATTCAGGTGATAGTGTTAGCTCCTTACCTTTCCAGCCACATACTATTTTTATTATAAAGGTTAAAATTGTCTTAACCAAAGTCGGTAAAATGTGAAGGTGAATTAGTCATGCGCTGGTATAACCCGGGCAGACATCCGTCGTCAATTTGTAAACAACGTTTTTAGATTAATTCATGTCATTCACACATAGATTCTTTTGAAGGCAATTGACGGAAAGAAAATACCGGCGGTTACAGCGTATACAGTTGTGTATATCCAGGTCAGGGCAATGCTAGCTTTTGCTGCCCGAGTTAGGACACCATTACGTTTAACCTTCAACCATAATGTGGTTTAATTCATAGGAATTACACAAAATTAATCAAACTGTTATTTATTCTTCACGTTACTTGAACATAAGTGGAGGAGCTACTCACACTTTTTAAAATTCTAATAAAATGCAGAGGGAAGTGTGAGAGTAAGGTGATCAGTTGTAGCATTAGCATTAAATGCTATTTAAAATTCAATAGTATATATGTAATTATACATCGCGTAACTGATATTTTGAATGGCGTAATTTTACATTTAACAGGGTATTTGTACAGAAGAGAATTTTCCTTTTTTCAGTATTTAATATCTTCCAAACGTACACTCCTCATTACATGGACAGAGTTAAGAAAATGAATAGTTCATATAACATACTTACATAGTGAAATTAATAACATTTATGATTTTTTTTAGAGGGTAATGAAAATAGGGTTCAGCTTCGTTGAGTAATTAAGACTCACAACCTCTAACATCTTGACTGCAGGCTCTGCTAGCAAGACTTTTATATCAAAACATCTGGAGGAAGTGTTAATTGATAATAATATTGAAGCAGATATTTCTCTCAGTTCGTCATTTTTGGCTCCAAAAAAGGAGAAATAATAAACAGACAGCTGCTCTGAATCCGACTTCTGACGGTAAAACACAGTTGATTATTAGCAGATTATTAGCCGTGACTTGAGTGTCAGAATGTAGAATATTAAAGTGTTTGATTATGTTAAAAGAGTAAATCTTCCTGCTTTCAGACTCCTCTGAGAAAATCATCTGAAGCTGATTGAACTCACCAATAAAACATGAAAGAAAGAGGTCAACGCCTGTTTTCCTTTTAAATATTCACACTGATTATTGAGTGCTGAGACACGCACGCACACACGCACACGCTTAAAATTCAACCAAGTCAACAGTCGACCATTTAGATTCAGGTCATTAGTTGCCCAAAATGTGCATCTCAATATGTGGGCCAACATTTATTAAGATTTTTTTTTGACAGCTGAACGACTGAATAATTCATTTTTTGTTAGAGGCACATTATTTATTTATTAATCAGCCTTAAATTTGGCCTCAGATCAGATTATCCGGCTGCCTTCCAACACCTTTTCCTCTCCATCAGGTCTACATCAGCTGCTCATTATTTGATCCATTGATTTTCTTTTTTGCAAATGGTATTTTTCCGCTAATATCAGCCGCCCATTACCCAGGATGAATTATGGATGCATCAGGATTAGCAGGGGAAACAAAAAGCGAGACGTCCTTCACTGCTCCACAATAAAAACAAGGGTTCAAGACGTCCTCTTTCTTTACCCTTTCAAAGTAAAACAACAAGGCAAAGTTTTCTGTGGAGCACATTTCCAGCATAAAGGAGCGGATGACCTCATCGCTGTAAGGAACTGAAAGTCTTGCATCACGACCAACTCCAGAAAAGAAGGCCTAAAGCAAAAAATAAATCCCTGCATAATTTATCAGAATATAAAGTTAAATGTGTAAATAGTGTTTTTCTTGTAGGAATCAGATAATGAGGATGAATGAACTGCTAATGTGCCACAGAATAAACACTTTCAACATCCTGAAGACTTTCACGCTTCTACAAAGAGAAAGTGGAAATAGGTTTTATTAAATGTGAACGATGTATTTCATAATTGTTACACCACGCTGACTCCTGATTAGTTTAATCTTTCAGAGGGTCAACAAACACAAAACAACTTAACTTTTACATTAAAACCCATTTTACCTGTAAATATACATTTATATTTATATGTTTAATATTCATTATTCATAAGAGTTTATGTTCATCTGTTTGTTGTTTGAATCGCTGTTACAATACGTTTTTACTTTTCTGAAACTTTGCAGAACATTTACTTTGGGCTCAAATGATTTCATTCAGATATCTGAGATATGTGGAGAAATGTTTTTGTGTTTGACAGAAAGGTCTGTGGCAGAAGTTCAGAGTAGAAAACTTCACTCACAGAACAGAAACCACAAATGACTCGGTTGTCTTCACCACTTCAAACGTCTGCTGAGGTCACAGAGGACTTGGCTGTGATGTCACCGGGCCGTGGTCCTTCGCGCCGTGACATCACTCCCCATCGCAGACACCGTTCTCACCGCAACAAACCCCAGCGGTGCCAAAGCACTAACACAGATACCGCCAACGAGCTAGCATGGATAACACCACCAAGCTAACAGAGATACCTCCAAAGAGTTAGCATGGATACCACTGGAGAGCTAACACGCGTACCACTAAAGCGCTAACAGAGATACCACTAAAGAGCTAGCATGGATACCACTGGAGAGCTAACACGGGTACCACTAAAGCGCTAACAGAGATACCAGACATCCCTTCTCCGCTACGTCACCGTGACAACGCAGCAGTTATCCCGCCGCAATTGTTGACTTCACTTGACCTCTATTTCCATTCCCGTCATTCCCACTATAACCAGTTATACATTTACATACAGAACTTCTATTACTTATAATACACAGATAATGCACAAACTTACATTCCATTTATACATGAGTCCATACATATCTGAACATCTTCCTTAAAACGAAATTTAGTTTACATTGATATATTCATTTAACAGATACGTTTTTTTTAATACATTTCTTAATGTTCTGCTCATGTGGTGGCCGGTTTGTATCCTGATAACAAGGCTGACGTGTGAATGTTACATCTGAATATTGATACATTCTGTTAAATAAAATGCATTTCTTATGACATTTGTTTGTGATAATTCAAGGGTTTCTAAAACACTTAATCCTCAGTACATCTATCATGCTGTCACTTTGTGTTCCCTTTAGTGGGAAGTGAGTGAGAGCATGTGAGCACGTGGGTGTGGGGCTGCAGAGACAGAAGAGGCTGTGATTAAATATCCACATGTTAAACTCAGTCCATCTTCACTTCTGCTACTTCACTTGAACCTTTCCATATGATTCAATATTTCCTCCAGAAACTGGAAGGAGTAGTTCTTAACCTGAGGTTCAGGATCACGGCTTTAACACAACCTTCAGAAACCAAGGAAGATGAAAAGTTGCAGTCAATGCTACACACTTTATACACAATGTATTAACATAAGAATAAAAAATAACTTGCATTGCAGGACTAAACTGAGCGGGGGTGTCCATTAGGTGGGAAAAGTTGTGCTAATTAGTCCTTGCTAACTAACGGACACATTTAATTTCATCCAAAGGCAACCGGTAATGACCAAGAATTTGTGGAATGGTTGTGATGGTTCCTTCGCTTCTGACAGGTCAGAGGCTTGTTTTTTATATAGCTTTGTTTAGCGCTTACGAAATGCAGCATTCTTGTTCCGTTTTGCTACCGCTACTACTCGTTATTGATCAGAAACTATCTCGATCTCGTTTAGAACCAGTTAAAGTTACAGTTATAGTAACGAGAGTATTGTAAGTGTAAGTAAGTGTTTTCAATGTTTCAAATGTACCTATTATACCAAAAATGTAAATGATTCACTCTGAATAAACTATATTTAACAACAGAATTCTAAATACATTCAAGTCTGGTTTTATAATTATTTTCACATATATGTTACTAGAGATAAGATAATACATATTCCTTCAGCAGGTATTGGGTCATAAACCAAAACATTGGACAGATTTAAAGTTGACCCGAGTAATAAAAACTTGGAGAATATTTTCTTTATTTCCCTGTCTTATAAAAATCCATAAACAATAAAGGTTTGAACCATGTATGTGGGATATTGGGAATGTGAGGGGATTGTCTCCACACTTTTCTTCTCACTTTTGTTAACACTTGTTAATTTTTAAGTACTTCTTGTCCTGCGGTATTTTAGCGTATCTTTTTTTTCTGGATTTGAAGGATCCAAGTATTTGCAGAAAAAATCCTGGCGGGTGGGTCTATGAGCCGGGTTCACTAGGTGTTTAGTGGCGATGCAGGACTGCCAAGTATGATGTTACAGCCTTCCCATGTTAATGTTCATTCAGGAAGGACCTTTACTGCCGGAGCGGGGGGTGGGGAGGGCGGCCAGCTGTGAAAACACTGTTAAAGAGGCTTTAGTGCTCATTTCACGAATACTTTAAGTTTACTTATTGAAGGGGAAAAAAGGAAATTAATGGAGTATGCGCTGGGCTTTTCCTTATTGTTCTTCCATGAGACTTCTCCATATGTGCCAGTCAGCGTCAAATCCAAGTCCAACCCCCCAAACCCCCTATGAAACTGGATCCTGAAAGTTCCACGTATGGAGGTGCCCCCCCCCGCACCCCACGTACACACTCTGATTAGCATTTAGCTCGTGGACGCCACTTGCGCCGCTCAGAGCCTCAGGGAGACGGATAGTAAAGAGAGGCTAAAAGGACGAAAGAAGAAGACTCACGGACATGATGTCAGGTACCGCTCTGTGATTGGCTCGCTGCTGTGTGTTAAAGCTCATGTATGTGGAAGCCTCAATGGTCGAGGTCAACAGTTGAACCAGCATCACACTGCAGGTTGGCCGAGCTTACATAACCTCCTCAAAGAGCCGAAAGCTCGTTAGAGATCTGTAGAAGCTCCTCGAAGACCTGCAGAACCTCCTTTAAGAGACCTGGAAGCTCCTTAGATACCTCTAGAGCCTTCTTAATAAGTCCTTGAGACTCCTTAGAGACCTGCAGAACCTCCTCAAAGAGGCCCAGATCCTCCTTAGAGACCTGCAGAACCCCCAATGCTCTGCAGAACCTGTTCAAGGACAAATCAAACCCACTCAAAGAGGAGCAACTTTTTAAAGCTATGGAAGGAATGCTGAAAACCTCTCAAGGCCTCACGCAGGAACCAACTCAAAAAGAACTGGAGCCTCCTCAAGGAACCGCCTCATGAACTCCTGGATAGTGATCAAAAAAGTTTTGTTCTGTCCCATTGACGAATCATCGAGCGTCTGTGGTTTCTCCTGCAGACCTTTAGAACCTTTATGAACACTGGGGTAGTCCAGACATCTGCTGACTTTGCCCATGGGATCCCGCACAGTTCATAGCTTTGCGATGTGACAAGTTAACGTAATATTTGACAACTATCCGCCATCTCGTAAGTCTGGAACGCGTTCGAATCGGGCAGTTAAAAATATAACATGCATACCGGCGATTGTACGGAACTTGTTATGACGTTGTCACGGTAACGCGATACGTCCCAGCTAAGTGCCGTCTCATTCGTATTTACAGCCGCTCACACTCAACCGTCTGACGTCAGTTCGGTCCCCCGAGGGTTCAGGGTTTAAGGCCTCAGGGGGGACCTTGGGATCGGGTCAGTTCCCTTCACAGCTGCTAAAATATGCTCAAGGACCCCTGGAGTTTAGGGTTGGGAAACCCTGGAGAATTTCCAATGACCTCCACAATCACTTTTTCTAAGACTTCTTAAATATTCAGACTTTTTGCTGTACTTTTGTTTGATGAAAATAAAGTGCTCCAGTGTGAATCATTTTGGGCTTTCATCCAAACCCAAGCAGACTTTTATTTCACTGACAACAGAGCTTTAGTAAAACTCCCAACTAAAACATTTCGTGGAAATATACCAAATACATTGCCAATGAAAATCCATGTGGGAAAAAAATGTACATGGCACCACGTGACGGATCAGGTGATGGAAATCGCATTGCTCAAAAATACGCAAATCACAGCACTGACATTATTGGATTATTTGTACTGAATTGACTGAATCATAATACTGGGCATCATTTGTGGAAAACTGATCTTAAGCATATCGATCTACTTGTATACTTTAATGATGCTTCTTATTCACTGTTATTTCTATTTCAACGACAAAACATGTGCTGGAACAATTCATTACAATGGCTTTTTATAGATTAAAGATCAATAAGACGCTCAAAGGTGTTTGATCCTCTTTGGACCAATCAGGTTAAAGCTCTGCTGAAATTTACATGAGGTTATCTAATTAACACACAGTCCTGAAATGTACTTTATTGTCTTATCTCTAAATATAGATATAAGTTCACCAGTAGTACCTCCACTCAAGTAGAAGGCGTGTTTTGACACTGTGGTATTGCTTCTTTTAGTAAAGTGACCTGAATACTTCTCGCTCCACTGCAGCTCATTATTTTCCAGAGGGAGGGGTGGGCTGTGACTTTAAGATCTACGGCCCTTACTAGGAGTCCAAGGTCAACCCCGATACGGCTCTGAAGAAGAGAAACAAAGCTGCTCAGATCACACGAACACACAGAGGAGCTGTGTTGTGGGCGAGAGCGGAAACAGCCCATTCAGTCTAAATGTCTGCGAGAGGACCACATGTTGAGAGCCAGCGACGTGGGTGAGATCTCACTGTTTAATGCCAGACGTCATTAAAAATAAAAAATTCTTCTCCTCCTATGACTTGAACCTCTTTGCGAAAAAAAAGAAGAAATGGAGACCAATTAGAGCCGCGGCACAAACTTCTGGCCGCTAAGCCGGGGCTGAATCTGCGCTCCGCGGAGAGGATCAGCCGAGATGAGCCGGGGCTCTCGCGGACATAAATACCTCGCCGTGGATCTCACCGTTAACCCCCCCACCCCCCCCCCCAGCTCTTTCCCTTTCCCGTGGCGTCCTTTGGCGGGAGCCGAGCCCCCCCCCCACCGCCCCTCGCCCTGAAATAATTCAACCCAGTGCATGATTGTAGGTTGTGTCGGCTCCATCTGGAAAGCATCACGCAGTTCTTCTTCTCCGACTGCGAGATGGTGCGACAGGACGAGCAGCAACCTCTGCGTTTCATCTCCTGCGGGCCGAGTGCGCAGATGAGACTTTTTAGGACAAACCAACTGCTCACTGATACGCTCCAAAACGAGGGAGCAGAAATGACCCCAGGTTGAGTGACACGTTCACCTCCGTTCAGCATCTGGAAAACTGACGTTTTGGCACTAACTCACTAAAGTGGGTCTACAAATAAAACATATGTGCAATATAAAGAACCAGAGAGCAGATCTTTGCCAGGTGCGTCTGTAACCGCCACTGCAGCCTCGGTGTGAGCGAATGAACACAACCCATAACAGATTCACGTGCAGATGCTCACTGCGACGCAAATTGTCTGGAGCTCCGTTGAGCCATTAGCTGTTAGCCAAACGCAGGGCCGACGATGCGGCGCCGCTAGCTTCGAGAGGCCCGTGTTGTGTCTTAAAAAAAAGTTGCGGAAATCGTCACCAGTGCTGCTTCCATCCAGCTGTTCGGGAGGTCTGTGCCGCGCTGCCGGTCGCCTGCCGTTACCTAGCAACCAGAGCGCTGCCATGACGATGACGAAGTGGTGGTAATTTAGCGGTAAACCTAAACTTCATTAATCCTCACTTTGGAGCCGTTTTTTTTTTGCTTATTTAGTGAGGATGTCGGGAAATGATTTTGTAATTGTATTAATAGAATAAATTTAAGGCAATATTAGGCGCACAAAGGACTACCTCGTGACAGCCACCTGGGTTTAATAAAGCTTCGTCAATTTTTCCATGTGGTCAGACTTCCACTTTTCTCGAGTCCCACAGCACAGCTTCACTTCCTGAACATGAAGTTATATTTCTCTCTGGTGGAGCTGGGGTTGGTTATCTGTGACCCTCGGCCCGAACAAGTGTCTCCTCTGCAACTCTTGTTTCTGCATCCTGATAAATCACCGATGCCTGTTTCCGGTCTTCCGTCTTTGTTGCAATTCAGACTGGAGGAAAGGCAGCGACGTGGGACCAAAGGCAGCGGAGGAGCCTCCTCGGAGAGACGGCAGCCTCCTCGCATCGCTCCCAGAGACCGTGTTAAAGTGTCAGCTGAATCCTGCTTTACAGCTAAGAGTTTGTGTTGGGGTTTATTTGTGAGTGTTTGTGTTGTATCCGTGTGCGAAGGTGGTGTTAAAGCTCTTTACTGACCAATAAAACCCTGCGGCTCTCCAGAGGGACGACAGGATAATTGATGATTGATGATGTCAGCATGTTTGGAGGTTAAGAATCCTTCCGCACTCTGAGGGAGGCTGCCAATAATCAATCAATACTATTAACTAATCAACATCTTCACTTTAGGCTCCTCTGAGTCGGTTTGAACTTGATGCTGAACAGTAAACCTGCAACGACTTAAAGCTGCAGTCACTCAGTCACAGACAGAAAGTAGTTTGGGCATCTACATGCGAACACAACATTGAGTCAACATTACTATCCATGCTGATTTACAGGTCTCCACCAGAGACGCTGTCCACTCAGGGATTTGTCTTAAAAAATTCAACTTTTTCATGGCGTTTTCAGTTCTGCAATATTAATATATATATTTTGCATATAGCATTTTGCATGAATAAAAAAACAATTAAAAACCAGGTTTTTAATTGCTTGTTTTTTAAACCTAGTTTTCCCAAAACTTTTAATAAAGGCGTCCCACCAGGCTGCTTATTAGATCCTCTGATATTAACTGAATGCACAAAGGTTCAATCGTCAACTCTGCACTGCAATTTCTAGGTGTTCACGTTAGCAGCGACTTGATTAGGGTGGCGGGGGGAGTATTTATTTAAAGAAATGTGATATTTCTGTCCAGCTGCATCCACGACATTCAGACAGGAAGCTATTACACCATTCCCAATCAAACCTGTAAAGTTCTGAATGGCCCGACAGCACCAACCCTGTTAAAGTCCCTGAACAAACCCAAGCTGTGTGTGTTGATTCAGCGGTCTGGAAGCAGCATATTACATTCCATAGACACCCCCCCCCCCCCCCCCGTACCACCTAAAACCAGGTCCTGCTATGGAGTTTATCTTAAAAACATGTTTGTCCCTCCGATGTGGCTGCGTATGCCCACATGGCAGGCGATAAGGCCGAGCTGAGGACTTCCAGACGTGCCAGTTCTGTCGGATCGCTTTGGTGGGTTTCAGTGTGCGGCAGATAGAAAACGTCACTCGCTGATTAACATGAAAGCAAAGCGTTCTCTTTGATTTGACCACCGTCAGGATGTCCTCTTGAAACAAGATAAGAGAGGAAAAACACTCCGTGGAACAAGGAGCCTAAAGTTCAGTTTGGACCTTTGTTTATTCATTCAAACTTTATAATCTATAAAAAAATGCATGTATTTATCTGTAAATTAAAGCCTTAAAGCCCCATTTATAACCCTGCAATATGTAGCTCTGGTGTTTATAGAAAACAAAGTATACCTGTTTATTGTGTTTGTTTAAAACATTCACACAAATGACATGAACAGAAAGTGGACTTTGCTCCCGTCGGGCTGTGGAGAGTTTCCTGTGAAGCCAGCAGTCTGGGTAAGTGATCAGTCACTTTTATCGATCGGTAACTCTATCAGATATATTATGTTCCGAGTGTCCTGCAGGGAGCCTTATCGTCCACCTCGGAGCTTGTATCTGTTCCAGCTGCTCGTCAAGCCAAGAAACACTTGAAATATCAGGTTAGTGGGATGAAAATAGACAGATCTGTTTCTGATCCAGAACCTGTGCTCAAATACTTACGGGACGTAAATAAGTTGTGACAGCTTGTGATATTAACTTTAAGTGCTCCGGCTCTCCGCTTCGAGCCAAAAACACGTAGACCTGCAAAACTGCTACCAGACTCCCTCCGTCCTTCCACCAACTTCCATCTGAAGCTGCATTCAATTTAGGTTTTATTGAGAGGGAGAAGCTGAACAGCTCACACACTCATGGGTACCTGCCCGAAGACTGGAAACCAGCTAATGGCTCAATGTGGCACAAATCACCTCCTCTCTCTTTAGGGATTAATTTGCAGATAAAGAAATAAAATAAGATTTGTCTTTATCTGATGGGGGGACAGCTGGTTGCTTTTTTTTTAATTGTTGCTCTGAATCCCACATTAGAGCTGACTTTTTTGTCTTTATATGAAGAAAACGTTTTGAAAAAATGGTGATGAACAAGATGTAGGACCTGAATGCCGATGTAAAGCCAGCTCTCCATGGCGTACTAATGACACGTTGCTGGTTGCTATCCAGGACGTATTGAGGCTCAACAACCATCAAGCCATTAAGTAAACTTTAAATTCCAGAGATCCCAAAGGTATAACTTGCACATATGAGACATCTTGCATTTCTTCTCATGTATATATTGATATGTCTTTAAAGAAGAGCTTGAACTACTGTGAAATAAAATGTCTCCATATTGAAATGAAACCTTAACGGTAATTTCCAGTGAAGTTTATTAAAAGCAGGACAGATCAGTGACCTGTGATGAGAGCAGGAAGGTCATGTTAAAGGCAATAAAATATTGAAGTGAACCCCCCCGCCCCCCTCCTGTGTCGGAGCTGCGACTGAGCAGAGGAATTTTCCGGGTTATAATTCCATTTGGCAGATCTGATTACAACCTGGACCGTTTCCACAAAAAAACCCACCAAAGATGGACCCGGCGAGTCAAAGCCGCAGTCGCTCTGATTGAATTCCAGCATTTTCTTTCCCCTCCAGAGAAGCCAAAGTTTGATCTTTACTAATTGATATATCCCGGCTGTGCACATGGATCTCGGAGAGCTCATACCTTGGGCCAATTTAGCTGTTCCACTGGCTGAGTTTTAATTGAGTCCACATTAAAATTTACTTATAAAATAATAATGGGCTCCCATGCAAATGAGCCCATCCCGATATTGCTGCGGCTGCATTAGCATATCCACAAGCAGGCTGGGAGTTCAGAAATCAATATAGATGATTAATAATATATGGGCTACAGGAATAATTAAATTCATTTGATGCAAGGACTCAGTCAGCCTTGGCAAACTAAAGGTGGAATTTTTCCACAATCTAATTTAATACAAGTTGCCTGGATTGCAGTTTCAATTACAAGGATTTAAATAATAATAATGTGTGTTAAAGAAAAATTACACTTTCAAATATAGGTTATTTCATTTCATTCGATGTGGTGCGGGACAAGCCCTTCTTTCTTCTCACATTAACATATTGCACCAAATCGCTAAATTAAACTGCTCTTTAATTTATTGCACAGGCATTAAAATATCGAGCTCGTCAGCGCTGGAACGGGCCGGAGCTTCTCGGTTTAAAGATGCAATAAGTCAAACGGGGACACGTGTATCTGTAAAGTGTTTGTACATTCATTAAACCACAGTATGGAATGATAAAAACCAGATGTGGTTTGGTGGAAAAGACATTACTCTCCACAGGAAAACATTAGTGAGTGTTAAGTGCTCTCTGAACTGAAGCCCAAAATAATGTTATCACTCTGACAGCTGTAATTAAAGAGAATATGATCATATAGAATACTTTCATTCAGAAACAAGAGCGGCGTTTAAGGCCCCAAAGAAAGAGTTGGACGGGAATGACGGAGATCACAGAAAGCTTTAAGCAGACAAACAAACCGCTGGATCTGAAAACACTGTTGATCACCTTTAATCTGCTCTTTGTATGGTTGATACTCTTAACATTTGATCTGAATTTCAGGACAAAATGAAAGCTTGTTATCATTATTACCATTATTGTTCTGTGATAAGGAAGAAGTTTAGTAATACCTATATAAATTCTACCTTTCAATACTACAATACTGTCACATTTTGAGGTTGAAAAAGTAGTTTGATAAAGAAAATATTCCACATTTCTTTATTGTATTTGCAACGCAAGAAGTTCTAAAATCGTTGAACTCCATCCTCCTCTAATCACTGATGTCAGTGATCATGTTTCATTGATTGTTTCTATGGTTACCTGCCGCTCCATTCACCGACTGATGCTGTGCTCGTTGGTCTCACGTTGTGATGGAGACTTACTTCTGAGGGTGTCGTCACATGTGAGAGTTCTCAGCTTCATGATTTCCTCCTCGCAGCTTTGATAAGAGAGAGAGGAGGAGGGTTGGGGGGGAGAGAGGGGAAGACCCGGAGGGGGGACGTTTCCAAACATTTAACTCTGCACCTCATCAATACTCGGGTTTTTTTCTGTTTTGAACCGTGTTTCTGGGGTTGTCGCTAAAGGACTTGATCCACAGGTCTAATGGTCCTCTGGTCCGCTGGTCCACTGGAGATGCAGTAACCACAAATCCAGAGGGCAAATTTCAATTTTTAAACATTTGGCCCACACACACAAACTCACGCACACAAACAGAAACACACACACACACACAGTCTGTTAAAAACCCTCCAGACATGAAGCAGGTTTTGACCTTTTAAATCAAGAGACAACAACCCCCCCCCCCCCCCCCCCCCCCCGTGTCAGCTGACAGTCACATGACGCCTTGTCTCATCGACATTCAGCTCGCCTTTTATCTCGGGTTAGGTGGGGGGGCGGCAGTTTGCGATGCGATTTCGCCTCACTCGGGTTCTTGACATCCTGTTGACGTCGGCCCGCGTCGCCACGGCAATGTCAACAATACCCTGAATCCACTGCTTGCCCCCCCCCCATAATGAATGCGCTCCAGCATGTAACGACTTGGTAACCTCGTTATTCGCGCCCTCGACTTTATTCCGACGGTGCGGCCGCATCTGTGCTCCGTGGGTAATTGCCACGGCCGGGCCGGGTGAGTTGGGGGGGGGGGGGGGCGGGGGGACATTTGCATCCTACACTGGGGAGTTGCTTCGCAAATGATTATGCCGAATTGTTTTTGCAACAGGAATGTCCAATCCAATAAAGTTAATGATCTCGAAAGAAGAGGCGGGTGGGAGGGGGGGGCGGAGGACTAAATCGATTAAAATGCAGATGTTCGCCATCCGACGGAGGCCATGATGGCGGCGTTGTGTCGATGTAATTAACCTTTTTTCTTTTTTTACTTCCTAGGAACTGCTTGTGCTTCTCTCTGCTTCGTGTTCATCACTCTAAGAGGCCCGGAAAAAAACAAATCATTGTGTGAGTTGTTCCCTCGTCTTATGAGAAGCATCAATATCAGATAACTAACTTATTAACTGCTTCCCCTGTAATTTATGAACCCATCTGCAAACATCCGGTTAATCGCAGTCGCATAAGTTCATAAGTATTATATAAACATAAATACAAAACCCCAAACAACAGCAAGCTTTAAATACTTTTTAAGTGATTTACTGTATATTAAGGCACTCATAAAGATGCCTCATGTAGTCTGTGTGGTGTCTGTGAGAAAAGGCTGTTTAAGGCTGTAATGAGTCACTATGACAACGTCCACTTCTTTAAAGTCTATGATAGCAAAATATAATACAATGATGATGTCAAATGTAAAAGATATGTACGTATCTTTTATTATATCTCAGGTTAGAGGAAGGAGGAAGTCTGCTGGGACTCAATTTGCATTTAACCAAAACCTCCATCATTCACCAACATGGACTGAATGTTGTTCACGTTCACCCGGACCTCTGACCTCTGACCTCCGACCCGCCGGCATGCTGCGATACATAAATGTTAATTTCATTTAAAAAGGCTTCCATTGAACAGACTCTGGGAAGAGGCGATTAATTGATGCATACACGAGACCTTTTCTGGTAAAAAAAATATTAAACAGAAGACCAAATGTGGATTAAAAGCACTGTTTAGCTAGTTTGAAGATACAAGATGCTTCAGAAAATAACTGCTGAAACAGTATATTTGTGAATTTAAAGAAGACTTTCTCAGAAGGGATCAAGAGACGCTGACAGGGAGTCGCTGGAGATTTAATGACGTGAGGAAAAATATAAAACAAGTTATTCTTCAATGGGGAGAAAAACATGTTCACGCAGCGATGAAAACAACACGAGTACGAAAACACAACAACAGTGGCTGAACACACCCCCGGATCTGGAATCAGTCTGTTAGAAATCACCTTTAACGTAGCATGCATCACCATTAAGTGTACTTTCTGTTGCTCTCACATGTGATTAGCCAACCTGCGTGATCACCAGGTAAAAAAAAAATCAGTTGGCGGCAGATAAATCCGCTCTCAACTCGCCCTAATGACCCGTGTAATTTTTAAGCAGCGCCTACATCGCGGCTCTTTTAACACGAATCATTAGTGGGGTTGTATATTAGATATACATTCTGTGGCTTAATTTGGTCTCCCAGGAGCACTTGTAATGATGCAGCTGCCGGGTACAGGACACCTTTAATTTATTTATTTTAAATGTAGAGAGTAATTGAGTTCTTGAGAGACGCGAGGCGAGCCTGCTGCTGCTGGAGCTTCTTCTTCTTCTCCTTCTGAAAAATGCATTAATTCGACGCCGCAATCTGTTGAAGGAGGATTAATACGAGGAGAAGCCTCACGCGGGGAGAGGAGAGGAGTTTTCTCCTCCTCGTCGGCGGCAACGAGCTGCGGAGGAGTTATTTATCTCCCTCTGAAGGGTTATTTATTACAGACAATCAGAGCAGCTGCAGGTGATGAGAGAAACCATTTGTTCCACAGATCTCATAACACCGATAACAAAACGGTCAATAACCGGGACGGCGAACGGTGGCAAGCAGCCGGGGTGTGTGTGTGTGTGGGGGGGGGGGCTGGGTCCTCTCTGATGAAGATGACGACGATGATGATGTCAGGGGAGACATCAACATCCTCATCATCGCCTCGTCTCACCTGTAAACCTCTTAATGGAGCTCTTGAAAACTGTGAAACTGATCGTGGAGCAGCAGATCCAGTCTGAAAACTCAGTGAGTGTGAGTGTGTGCGCGTCTTTGTGTGCGTGTGTGTGTGTGTGCGTGAGAGAGCAGGTGTTGGTTAAATATAGACGTGTGACAGATGCCAAATGTAAAACATAAGAGACTGAGGAGACGATATAAAGTACGAACAGCTTGAGTTTTGTCAGGATTCATTTTCTTGTGTTTTGAAAGATGAGAAGGTCCAGAGTCATAAACTCTGTCTCCTTTTATTACGTGTTATAACGGGAGAATCTTTGTGTGTGTGTGTGGTTGTCGGTACGGGGACCGAATGTGTGTGTTTTTTTACTCTGCAGATTGTCATCACTCCATCCTTTAGTCCTCACAGAGATTTGTGCAAAATTCTCATAATTACCTGTGATTAATGGCCAAAAAAACAGTAGTGGGAGGTCCCAGTGACCTTTGACCTCCAGATTCCAATCAGGTCAACCTTGAGACCAGGTGGACGTTGGTTCCAGACTTGGAGTAGATTCCCTCCAGGTGCTCCTGCCGGAATGGGACAGATGGACAGACGTATGGAAAACCCACAAAACGTCATGCGTTAAAAAGCTGCTTCTTACCTCTGTGATGGAAACCTGGAGTTTGACATACAAACACCAGCTGGGAGCCGTACGGGAAGCCCACGACGGGGTACCTCATCAGTGCGGATCAGGGGGAGAGAGCAGGGGATTGTGGGTAACCGCACGGCGGGGTGAAATGAGACAAACATTGCGAAATCCCAACGAGGTGTTGAGAGCGCTCGCCTTCCTTCTTTAACACGTTGTTTAATATGAAGAGAAAAGAGCACCGTCACATCTTTAGACCCGTATTTAAAAGGAAACTCAATTATTAGATGTTGTGTTTAGTTTCATTTAAAATCAGACAGTCTCTCATTCCAATTTTTTAATTCTTATATAAAAATGTGCTTTGCAGTGAAAAGTTTAAATCGTCTATTTTCGGGAGGTCCAGACTCTCTCAGCTCCACGTTTCCCCGACCCGCCGCGCGGCAGCCTGTTCCAGGGTCGAGGCCTCTCCACGGCGCGGGGGGGGCAGGCGGAGGAGGGCTAAGGCGTCTCCTCTCGATCCGCCCGGCCGGCTGTCGGCTGGCCGGGGCCCTCGGGGGACCCGGGCTTTGGACGGAGGCCCAGATCAATGTGACCTAAATTCTAATGCGAATTAGAGGCTGTCAGTGGAGAGAGGACACTCCGCAAATGAGCTCAGACGGCGTGGCGGCCCCCGGAGGACGTGAGAACCGGGGCCCCCGTGTCCGATGGAGATCTTTAATGAGATCCAAATAGATACGCAGGACCCGGAACGTCCCCCACCTCCGACTCCCCCCTCCCGCCCTCCAAACGATGCCCCACCGATCCCTCTGGCAGTATTGGTGCTTCACGTGGCGTGCCCCCCCCCCCCCCAACCCACCCTCTTTACCCCCCACAGCCCAGCTCTCTGGGAACCAGACTCGTCCGGCGTCCAAACGATTGAACTCTTAAAGAGCAAAAGACTCATGAGAGGAATCGCAGGCTGTTTCTTCCGACTGTGGCGAGAATTTCCACCTTAAACAGGCGGATTAAATCCACCTTAATTTTGATCCCCGTGGTGCAGTCACACACGATGTACGCGACGTCACCGCTGAGCCGCGGCCGGTTTCCCGGAGCTGGTTGAGTTTGATCGTCTGTATGCATCTACCAACAAAGAGGGCGGGTCCTTCTGCAACCAGCCGGTTTTAATGGTCTTTTGGCGCAGGACCCTCTGGAGACACTTTGTAACCCGCTGGACAACCTGTGTTGATTTCGGGTCCAACGGATGACGTTGTGTATACATTTTTAAATAGAGTAATAGGTCTTACTCTGACTTAAACGAATGCTATATTGAAGACTAGAGTTTGAGACCATCAGCTCAAATTTACAATATTTACTGGCAGAAGGAATTAAGAGAGAATTAGAGTAATTTTCTCATAGACTTCTATAGGACCAGAGGAGTCGCCCCCTGGTGGTCACCTGAGAGACTGCAGCTTCAACACGTAAAAATTTCACCAGCAGCTGAACGTTTTCCCCTTTTTTTGTGTCACATGAACCCATCCTGACGAAGCACACTGTCCCGAAGTCTCTTCCTCCGGTCAACAAGCTGCTTGTTTGAACAAAGCGAGACATCAGGAGGTCACTGGACTTCCACCTCTGGTTTAAGAATAAAAATAACATTTTAAAAACCGAAGCGTCCCCCCCCCCCCCCCCCTCTGCACGGTGTCGGGGCGGCCGTTCACCGGTGTGAGGCCACAATAATTAGCATACTGATTTCGGCGTGTAATCAGACCACCCCGGGATGCTCGCCGGTCGGCTTCTGTACATCGCGCCGGGGCGTCGGCCTGGGACCGCGGCGGCTTTATGATTGTCTTCAACGCAGCATATGCTAATTGCTGATTGTCTCCAATATTATATGCTAATTGTTGGGAATTAGCATAAATCATTAACATTTGGGCCCTAATTACACAATGAAAAAAGGGAAGAGCGAAAAGCGCTGGGCTTGTGCTCCGACTTCCTAATGTGTGATGCGATTAATGTGGCGCTCATTTGCATCCCGGAGAAGGAGCCTGAAATATTAAAAGTGTTGTTCGGAGAAAATCGTGATTAGTCCCTAATCAAATGTTGTTTCTGCCGTTTTGAAAGGTGTAACAGTGTCGGCCCTCAGGTGAGAGGAAGCCCCCAGAAACTCACAAAGCAACAACCACCCCCCCTCCACACACACCCCACCCTCCCCAGCACCACCCAGCATGCAAATGAGTCCCGGATCAAAATGTGCAATTAGCGGCGAGGCTTCTTTTTCGGAGGGGATTTAGAGAAACAAATGAACGTGGAGTCGTGGTTGAGGATTCTCTTTGATGTCTGCGGTTTCTCTCGTGTTAATGAGACGCTCAAACAAAAAGAAACAACCAAATTGCTTTGATTTCATCATAATTGTAGTCGCGGGTCCGTTCACGTCGTTTAGCCGCCGGCGAGAAAACAAGCCGATGTTCCACCGAGGTATAAAAACACGGTGGTGCTCGAGTACCCCGTCCGTGGTTAACGAGGTAAAAGTACTCTGAGGAGACACACACAAAAAAAAGCCTCTTGTGTCTTCAGGTCAACTGGGAGAGAAGAAAGACGGGAGGTGAGAACGTCAGGATGAAAAGTCCCGGGAAATGAAAGGGTTGTGAGAGCGGTGGAGGAGAAAAAAAGAAGAAGGAATTGAAGGAGAGAAGGATAAGGGACTCAAACTGAAAGCAGACGAGGGGGAAGACGGAAGTTTAGTAAAGAAAGGAAGAAGAAGAAAACGAAGACACTCGACGTCCCTCCTCCTCATTTATGGTCACGTCCCACCGACCACGTCCGCTCCTCACGCTCCTCACACTCCTCCTGAGCTGATCAAAATAAAGAAAGACTTAATGAACGTTGTGAAAGTAGAGACCTGTAACCCGCCGGACCTCTCCGCTCGGCCTCCGGGACCAACACCGGGCCTCCGACGGCTTCCTCCTGTTAACAGCAGCCGGGGTCGAGCTCCCAGGGCCACGTATCGGAGGGATGGGGGGGGGGGGGGGTGGGTATCTACCTCCAAGGTAATTGAAACAGGGGCTTTTGTCAGAATCTGCTTGCAAGCTTGCAATCCACAGGAGAGGGGGCAAAGAGGGGAAGAACGAGAGCTTTAATGAATGGAGGCTGTCATTAAAATGATAACTATTTCCTCTGAGATCACTTCCAATTTAAATGTGAGGGGGGAAAAGAGAAAAGGCGTAATTGAAAGATCTTTTTTTTTTTCCTGCCTTCTGCCATTCAAACTGTAAATTTGAATCTTGGGGAGAAGAGGGAGATTGTTTGCAGCCATAGCTCACTAGTTCCAATTACTCCTTCTTTTTTTTCCTGCCGCAGTTCGAGCCGCAAGGGAGACTCCCTTTCGACACCCCCTCCCTCCCCCCCCCCTCGAAAAAAAAAAAAAATCCTGAGAAGCAGCCGTGTTTTCGTTGGATCGGCGGCGGTCAAAGGGAACAGATCCCTATCAGATAGTTCGGGGATGGATTGAAACAGACGTGAGGGATGACTTAATTGATAAACAATGAGGCCGAGGTAGTCTTTTTTTTCTTCAGGGCAGCAGCTGCGCATACAGTCACACCTCGAGTCCTGCAACTCAACATCAGGACGGCTACAGATGTGCGTTTCTCTCCACTCACTGACTCACTGAGTCTCTTTTTTTTTTCAAAAACATTTGGAGCCGTCCAGATAATTCTGTCCTTGTTCTGTGTTGCTTTTGAACCACGGGCCCCCAAACAACTGGATCAAATGACCACCTATGTGCTGAGAGCCATATTCAGGGGGGAAAAAGGCACTCTGCATCTCCCTTTGTATTCTTATGTTTTTCACTGTGATTCACACATGGACACGTCTCACTCTTTGCACTGGAGGAGCTTGGGGGGGGGGGGGGTACAGTTTGTTCAATGGTTGTGACAGCGTTCCCACACTCACACCCCTCCAGGTGACGTTGAGGGTTTTCCGTGCACGTGTGGGAGGAGCCTATGAGCGGAACATCCCGGAAGTGTTTGCCACCCTTTGCAGAGAAGGCCGTTTTCCTTCCAAATCAACGTTCTTTCTCTCAGGGTTTGGGGGGTCGTTGTTGAGATGAGACATGAGACTGAGTCATAAAAGACGTCATAACCTCAATCTGAAAGAGCAACGGGGCACAAATAAAACAAACACTCACTCCACCTGCTCTGTTACAATCAAATGAAACGCAGGTAAGAAAGACATCACACATTCAGAAGTCAAACACATACAAAGTTGTCTCTGAATTGACGGTGGTCAGCACCTCATATTCTGACTCATCTGGAAATGTTTCATTATTATTGAAGGGTGTTAGGCTCCTCTGCTCTCCTTCCCTCTGATTGCTCTTTAATGTTTGTTTTACTTCATGTTCCCTCGTACAAAGGTAAAGTCTACCGTGAGGTCATGTGACCCTGGTGGAGTTCCTTTACAGCCTTACGTTAGCGTCTTACTGATTGTATTAAAGCTTCAAAAATCCCTAAAAGCTTTCATTTTACAAGACTTTCTTGCTGCATTAAACATGTAAAATAATAGTTGGTTTGACAGAGAAATAATGTTTTGCTATAATCCCAAATCCGAGCAGGGATGCTAACTTCCTATTGAACCAGATAAATAAAAGTTTTCCCTGCAGAACCCCCCCCCCCCCCCCTCACAGCGATGCTGCACTGTGTTTTAGTTCATGAGTAAGATAATTGAAAGCCATTATGGGCCACATTATCGTACTGTCACCCTGCAGGGACGCTCCGCTCTGCAGTCTGAACTAAACTCACAGTCCAGAATCACTGCTTACTTCAGCGTTTCCAACACGGCCGAGCATCTGCTGGAGAGAAACCACGCTGCAACCACATTACACCTGACAGCCTGACGCATACGCACCAAAAAAACGCACAAGTGTTGCGTGAGATGTTATTTACTGCAAACACAGGAAACGTCCAAGAACGCGTGGAATTAAAAGTGATGCAAGCGCTCAGCATTCCTCACACAATCGAGGGGGTTCGGGTGCGTCGGCGTGTTGAAAGAAATGACTGATCATAATATCACCCTTATTGGTCTCAACAGAAATGCCACAACCATCTTGCAGATTACTCCTTGATGAGGAAAATGCAATTAAAACGTCAAGTGCGTTTTATTAGATTCTACCCACCCTGCAGGGTTTTAGCAGCCCCGGGGGTCCCCGGATGCCCGGGCGATGGATGGCATATATAGAAGCAACATTAGGAACGAGCCGTGCAAAAAAAAAAGAAATAACAGCCGCTCGCTCCCCCCCCCAACCCCCCTCTTTCATCGCCAGCACAATGCCGCGGCGCGTGCACGCAGCCTCGTGCGCGGCCTTTCGGGCGCCTCAGCGGAGGCCCGGTTTGCGCCGTCGGTGAACGGCGTGTGTTCGTCTGCAGAGACCCGAGGAAGGTTATTGGTTTCCGTACATTCAGACGGAGAGAAACGCTGCAGGGAGGGAAAAGCCTCCTCCTCCTCCTCCTCCTCCTCCTCCTCCTCGCTGCACACGTGACCCGAGGAGTACGAAGGACAGAGGACGCCGGAGAGATGACACATTTCAAACAAAGAACTTTAAGTTTTAACGTGAGCTGTAAGTTATATCTCCATATCACTGTCCATTATGCTCTGGACTACTTTTGAAGTTTTGGTTAGTTGCCAAACTGCATCTTTTTTTGTCTCTGTATCTTTAGCTCTAAGAGCATTTTTCTATTTCCACTCTTTCCGTGTTAATAATCCGTTTTGAAGCTACCCCCGTTGAGTAAAAGGACCACAAGCACCAAGTTCTAAAAGCAGTCTTCAACATCCGTTTGCACGGAGACATTAGACTTCAGACGTCCACCACGACCTGTGCTGAAGGTCAAATATTACTCAGCTACAATGTCCAAAGACAAACTTTGTCCCCCGCTCACAAAGCGCTTAATGAAGAAGGTTTTTCTCTCCGAGACGCCGCAAAATCCCATTTTTACTCTTTATGTCGGGCCTAATTTTGTATTAATTACTGCATTGGAGTGGATGCAGCGTCCTGACCTTTAAAACGGGACTTTGTTTGGTTTCACGTGATGAGACGCGATGACAGTGGAGCGGGGGAAAAACACAAATAAAAAAAGGAGATGGAAAATAGATCTTTTTAATGGAGTTTAACAATCGGTCTCTGGTGGACTCATTAGGATGACCAGTTTGACTTATTTTACAGCCACTGGTAATTAGTATCTGCAGGAGTTATAGCTATAATCAGCCAAGTTTTTCCCTTTGACTTTCCTCTTCGTTAGCCATTAACTTTGGTGTTATACTTGCTCCAGGAAGGCGGTCAAATGTGTAAAAAGACAGCAGCCGTAAAACCAATAAAACTGTAGGGTTCCTTCTGGGGAACTTTAATACTTCCAGCGATATGATAATTCTTTTTACTTCAAAGCAGCCATTAAAAAAAATGACAATTTTCAGTGCCTTGATGGAGCCGCGAAGGCCTTGTTGGGTTTGACGTTATTTGGGGTAACGGAGCCGGCTCCTGTTGGCTCTGCAGGGGGTTCAGTGTTTCCTGATAAATAACAAACAGCAGAGACGCACGGTCTCTTCGGTGGGTAAAGACAAATGTTTTTAATTTGTTTATCAAAGGAAGTGGTTTACTTATCAAAACAATCCACAGCGGCACACGAGAGAGTTAAAAACACAGACATAATAACATTTCTATTGTTGGGTGGGTGGGAAGATGGATGAGAATACTATGTGCATTAAAGTTGATTCAAACCAATCTTTCTAATATTTTAACAGTGTATAAGTCTTCTCATCTTGAAATTTAAAAAAAACGCACTTGAGTAAACAAACCAGAAAATCACGAGCAGCATTTTTTTTAACGTGCTGCAGAATATAAAAGTTTACACATTATCAGAACCTCTTTTAAAAAACAATGAGATTCAAACATTGTTTGAGGATGAAAATAGAAACTTCTCCAAGTCATCACGAAGCAACAAGACCTGTCTGAACTCATTTCAGCATTGTTGTCTTTTTTATATCCTCCTCCTCTTTTTTTACTGCCCATCTAATGGCTTATTTATTACATTCATTCTTTATAAGCCGGCTCCTGTGTGGCCTCATTACGACTATAGCACTGCTTTGGAATTCCAGGATAATTATGAGCTTCATTGTTTTAATAAGAGTCTTGGTCAGCCCCGGATCTCGAGCTACGTCTTCACGGTTCCCAAGGGGGGGGGCGGAGCGGGAGTGAGGGGGGGAGGGGGCACCAGCGCCGGACCGATGGAATCAGACGCACTGCAGGTAAATATTTATACGAAGATGCTTGAATCTCATCAATGGATCAGACTCAATAAGTCTGTGACGCAACTTCAGCTGGTCCTTAAATCAGAGCAGTGCCTTTCCTATTCCCACTGTTGGGATGGGGGGGGGGTCCTCATGGAGACAGGCAGATTTTCCTCATGGAGACGGGCAGAAGGTCCTCATGGAGATGGGCAGAAAGTCCTCATGGAGACGAGTGGAAGGTCTTCCTGGAGATGAGTGGAAGGTCCTTCAAGGTCCGTCCAGCTCTTTAAACTTGAAGTTTCAATGCAGGACCTTTGATGTATTTGTGTTTTTTTTGTTTATGTTGATCAGGCCCCTCAAAGGGATTACCTTCAATAGGTACGGTTGAATAATGTAAATCGAGTATTACTACTTTTAACTGCGTAACTGAACCCACGTTCACTCTGATCATTTTATTGCTAAAGATCCTCAAAAAGACAACGTCCCGCCTCTGGAGCGTCATGTTCTGCAGCTCCTCCAGACGCCACTCAACCTGCCGTCCTGCTGGTCACCGGGCCTGTGATATCAGTGTGTGGCCCGTTTTGTCTACTTTACGGACTTTTCCATGAGGGGGAGCGAAGGGGGGAGGGGGGGGGGGGGGGTCCAGCGCCCCCGGCCGTAAATCTGCGACTCTGCTGGAGCATCTTTATCCAAGACAGAAACATCTTTTTTTGGGGGGTCTGCTGAGATCATTAAAGGTATTAGTTACCCCCCCCCCCCCCCCCTTCATTGAACATGCTGAATCCATTGGTTGAGCAAGCAGCTGAGGGAGCGCTCACCCAGGCTGCGGATGGATTTATTAACTCGATGATGACCGCTCCGCCTGAGGAATGTCGATGGAGGCGGGGACGCTTCGCCTCGGACCGACTTCCAACGGGCCGCCGTCCGGCCGAATATGGACAACGTGAAAAGGACTTTGTTAGGACGAGGTCATTCTGAATTCAGCGCGGTGATTGAGACGAGTGGGAAAGTGAATGTTGTTTCAAATAAACAAGCCCAAAATAAAAGGATAACTGTATCAAAACCATTTTTAATACATGTGCGAGTCTTAAAACGTTATGGGGGCCTCTTACACACACTATGCATGCATAATGTGCAGCCTTCATGCAACATGGAATACACATGGAACATCAACATTTAGCCATTTACACAAGTTACTAACGGCAAGTAGGAATAACGGACAGGAGTGTTTTAGTAAGTCCACATCATTGAAGAGGGAATTTACAATGCCGCCTTTTAATTTCCAAATTCCTTCCTCTAGTCCAAACTTTCCAAACACTACGTCTTGGCGTGAGTCCATCTGGAGAAGGTGTCGAAAGTCTACGACATGAGCGATGAAACGCTATCTGCGGCCGCAGATGTTTGTGCGATATCATCTCGGAGGTGCCCAGCTGTCTTTCACTGATCTTCTCTCCTCGGAAACAGGCCGAGCTCTCACATACGTTGTCTTTTTTTTTTAATGATGAATCTACATATTTCGTCTCTCCAGGGTGGAAGACGCATTATTGGGAAGTACTCGATCTCTGCCTCCATTTCCTGTCGGCCCTAATGGCTTCCAGGTGAGAGGTGTTCCCCCGGCCCTCGCCTGGGAGTGCTTATTAAAACTGTTTTCCTATTGATTCAGTTGGTTTGATACTCACCAGATTTGACAAAGCAAAGATCTCATGTTTGGCGTAATATTACAAGGGAAACATAAGTGAGTTATTTGGCCTTGCCGTGGAAACGTGACGTTGTTAAAGCACAGGCCCCTGAAACCTGAGACGGGGGGGAGGGAGGGGGACGCATTTGGTTTTCATTATTTGTTTTGTTTTTTTGCTCTAAAGAAACTTTAACAATAGCACCCAGGGATTAAGTCATGATGCAGGTCGCGGCCAAGCCAAACATCCTGCCTCCTCCAGAAGAACGAAGACAGATGAAGAAGGGAAGCAGGTGTAAAGTGGAATCCAGCACCTCGCCTTCTCGGCCTCTCCGGGAGGTGTTGTGAGCACAAAGTCTGTCCTCCGAAATCTATTCGCCCGAGCACTGAGGCAGAGGCGGAGGAGGAGGAGGAGGAGGAAACGATTTCCATATTCCAGCACACACCGAACACTGTTCATGGGAACTGTTAAAGGACTCTGATGGTGTGTTTAATGGGAGGGGAGTCTGCTCCCGCCTCTGTGTTTATTACACTAGTTTCATACCTGTGTGTGTGTGTGTTGTTGTTTGTGTGTGTGTGTGGCCTGTTATGCATCAAGGGCTGGATTTATGAATTGTGGTTCTTTGTGTGTGTTGCAGGGTCACCGCAACACACACAAAGTATGAATCTGTGCGTCGCTCATTTATGGTCTGCACTGCATGTGAGTCTCGCGTTTTTCCATCCCTCTGGTTCTGCAGAGCGAAGCAGATGTGGAAGTTTCTTTGAGCTGCTTTTTCTCTGGTGTCCACCAGGAGGCGACTCCTCTGGTCCTGTAGAACTCAATGAGAAAATTATTTTACTTCTCTCTTGATTTATTCCCTCAGTAAACATTGAAAACAAGAGTTTATGGTCTCAATCTTCTTCAATACAGCATGATGTCCGTTAAGTAAATTATTGTCTATTTAGAGTCAAACGGACCATAAAGCAGGGGATGCTTTAGGGCGGGGCTACAGGCTGATTGACAGGTCTCAACCAGAGACATATACACTGTCTATATGTCCTCCTCAGTTCAGATGCGGTCTTAGAGACTCAAAAACCTAAACTAGGTCATTCTTGATGTGGCATTGTGTAGGCCGGGGCTGGGGTGCTCTGCCCCCCCCCCCCGTCAGCCCTGAACACTGCTTCACAACTTAACACACACGCAGAACAATCCAAAAGTGAGCCTGTATCACGATGACATCATCACCTCACAGGAAACGGTCTAATTCTTTAAGAGCACAGTGACATCATAACTCCATTCCAATCGGCACCCAAACCAAACACACCTGCACTCGCTCTGTGACCCCGCCCCCCCGTCCCCCGTTAACCCCCCTCCCCTCCCCCCCACCCGTGACGGATTACAAAATATTTCAATGATTACTCAAATCTAAACATTGGCAGATTATTTTGACCTTCTCCCCTCCTGTAGCTCTTGAATCAATCAGATTAAAATGAGCACTTTAAACATGACGTACAGTTTTGTGGCTCTTAATTTGTTTTTCACTGTGTTATAATTTTTGCATGACATTTTTATGACATGCTATGCTTTTACCATGACTTCAAATATCCTGCTATTGCAGGACTTTCTAATGGCATGCTATATACTTTTAGTTGGGACGATGACATACTATACTATTAAATACTATACATTCTATTCCATTGCCTAGTAGCACTTTTTATGATGTATTATACAATAACCTTTTATGAGTTTTTGGTAATGAGTAATTATGAGTTCATTTTGAAATTGCATAGTTTAAAATGATATTTTCATGATTTGCTCTACTTTGAGTTATTGAGACATAACATCAGATACCATGACTTCCATGAATGATTTACTGTACAATTAGCGACTGTTTTGTGAAATGCTTTGAGTATGACCGTCTACGACTTGAATGAATCAATATATTAGAACATAATATTTCCTTTTATGATCTTTGAATACGAATAATGCTATAACCCTTTACGTTTTTTAAAGACTTGCTATATTATACTTTTCATGACATATTAGATTATAACTTTTTATTACCCACTTGTTATGACTTTTTAATATATTTTTGTCATGCTACAGTTTTACGTATTCGATATAATACTATAGTATAATTTTAAAAAGAGACCCTACCTTTTGTACCCTACAAATTGTCAAGCATTTAAATAAAAATTAGGTATCTTGTGTAAATAAAATCATAAAAAGTAACAGCATAACAAATGCTGTTACTTTTCATAGTAATCAAAATCATAGTATTATGTTAAACAAAAATCATAGAAGTCATACATTATGTCAAAAATATGTAAAAATGTGAGCATTTAATGTTGAAAAGAAGTCATAAAAGTTTCCTAATATAGAATGTAATATAAAAGTTAAAAAATTAAGTAGTGTAGAATGTGGAAAAAAAGCAAAAAATATAATATTTCACTTCGTTAAAAACAAATGTCACAATATATTGAGGAATATATGTATATGTGTCATATGTTGAAATAAGTTGTAGTGTAGTGAGTTAACTAGCCCCCCCTCCCTCTGATACCGATGGGAAACAGACTCTTGCTGAGAACCAGAGGCCCGATAAAGACCTGCTGACCTCCTGACCCTGAAACCACTTTTCTCTCTCTGAAAGGAAGACTGTTGTTCTTCTCTGCCATTCACCTCCTGTCCTTGCATCACCTGACCCCCACCTGGTATCAGTGTCACCAACACGTCACTCACGGCTTGCGTCTTCGTCCCCATGTGGCTTCGCCACCACCTCCTCCACGCGGGCCTTCAGCCGATTCTCTTTGAGCCCAACGGATGCTTCTACCTCGGCTCCGCCTCCACGGTCCGACGCCCACAGCATCATAGTATCTTATGTCTTATATACACACGGAGGTCAAAGTTTACTTTGCATTCTTCAGCTTAACTTTAATTCATCTTAAGAAACGTTGAGCCTTTTGACAGCCGAGAGTTCAAGCCAAATGTAATCTTTATTAGACTGTTTCTGTACAAAAAGCACTGGATCACAGGAAAAAAAACAAAAAAAGACATGCATCTATTTACAGCATGGCCAGAGACGGAAAAGAAAGAAAGCTGTTTGTACTCTAAAGACATTAATTAAACATTGTGCTTTGATATACTTTGATGATATATTTCATATTTCACAAAGATGCAGTACCTCTGCCCTCTTTCACATTGAAGTAAAACATTGAGTAAAAGTAAAACTTTTGCCGTTTTTAACGACCTCGGCCGAGAGAACCGAGACGGTGAGAAGCAAAAACTTTCTACAAACTGACCGAAGTAAAAAAAAAAAAAAAGATGGTTTGAGAGGTGGAGGCGTACGGAGAGGTTGGAGGCGTACGGAGACCGGCTGCGTTCCCTCAGTGTCGTGAGACCAATGGCTTCTCCTAAAGACACTGGGCAGATGTTCGGCTGATGTTGTGCACAGACCGAAGCGTCCTGCTGCATTTGCATAAAGTCCAAAACTTGGGATTCTCCTTCGCTCGCGTGACGGTCTTCTGGCGCACAGATGTTCCAGATGAAGAAACATTGGCTTGAAAATATCACGCTATTGTGAAGCCGTACTATAGTTTTGTTGTAAAAGTTTGAGATTCTGATGAATTCACATCTTCTGGTTGATTTTCAGATTTTTTTCTGATCTTTGTAAATTTTAAATATTTATATAACATGTGTAATGCAACGTCATCTCTAGTAATTGTGAGATGTTGATTCATAATCACGTGCCGTAGATGTAATGTTTAAAGTAGTGCTAACGTCGCCTTGCAGTACCTCCCCCTGTGGTTTGGGGGCGCCGTTCTCCTTTCCAACGCAATCCAGGAGGTTCCCCTTGTTCGGAAGGCTAACTGATAACCTAGCTGACCGCTAACGTAGCGTTTCCTATTTCAGGTCGGCGCTGAACTTGTGTTTTTTGGGGGAAACCTGAGGGACGAACGTCTGGTGCAAAAAAAATACAAATAAAACTAAAAGCGTTCCCACAGTTTGACTTGAGACTTGTTAAATGAAAAAAAAAACACCCACGGTATCGTCTGCAGAAGCGAACCTTTGTCAGACAAAGTGAAGCCGAACATCGTGGTTAATTCTTCCCAACGTCTCCACGGCGACGCGGAAGGCGAGCGGCGGTTGCATAAGTGAACGACACCAACGTCCGCGGACGTCTCCTTCAGGTCTTGTAAATGAAGAGAGAAAAAAAACGAAGATACGAAGACACGAAAAAACGTGATTTCTCAGTTTTAAAATCTGTTGTCTGTTTTTTGTTCTTTTCTGTTTTTTAAAAATCGTACCGTTGTTCTCACCGAAAAACACAAAGACGAAGATCTGGTTTGATATCGAGACGGGAATTGTCTTCCGATCGCGGTCCAGACGTGAAAGTGGAGGAGTATTATGACGCTATAAGCTTCTGAAATATTAAGATTTCACATGACGAGGATTTTTGCCGTTTCCCAACGGAAGGAAAAAAAGAAAAACATATCGGTGCATTTCATTCTCGATTTCATCTTTTTTGTATTACTTTTAGCTTTTTTTTCTTCTTTTTTTTAAGCTAAGATGCATTTCTCTTAGTAAGTGCCCCAACAAACAAAAAAAATAGTGCATTAAGAAATAACCATGATTATACATTTCACAATAATACACAAAGGACGAGAAGAACCAGGGGAAACACAAATGATGCTGTTTACAAAAAGTTAAATATTATATCGTAAAAGCGTTTTTATACAAAAGTGATGAAAGCTTTTTTTTTACGTCCTGCTTTCAAAAAACAGGGTGAGCACGTCTCGACTTTTCTCAGTTTTGTTTTTACAAAAGGGTTATTTCCTCTCACTTGTTCACTCTTTTTACAATATCTAAAAGGTATTAAGACATCAAATGTGTTTACATATATATTTGAGACTATCATTCAGGCCTAAAATCACAAAAGGAACTCCCCAAAAACATACTTTTATAAATACATATAAAATAAGCACAATCCGAAGGATAACAAGAAAAATCTGGTACCTTAAATGTGATTAAAATGGCTGCAAGCCTTTTCTGGTTAAAATCTACCATCGACAAACAGAACTATTGTACTGGATTAAAAAAAAAAAAGAAAGAAAAGAGCGAGACGTCCAAAACAAGAAATTAAAAGAGAGACTAGTAAAGAAAGTAAAGAGTTGGGCTGTTGTTCTTCTCTCTGCGGGACCTTTGTTAGTTCTGTCTTGAGATTATGAAACATAGTTAAAACGCTCTGGAACACAACAGGAGACGCTAGAAGGTGTGACTTCTGATCTTTGAGGAGTGCGATCCTTTGGGGGAAGGTTTCATGAAGAGATTGAATTGGATTGGTCAAACTCGAGTCCACCGAGAGCTTCTGATCCGCAGGATGAAGAGCACCGACCGGAGGTTCTGGAGACCTCAGCTGGCTTTAATGCCACAAATGAAACACACTGGAACTGGTTTCTTTAACCAAAAAAATGTTGTTTGTTATACTTTTATTGCTACTGTTTAATTGTTATACTTTTATTTAAACATAATCTGGGGACCGAATTAATTAAGATGGACTTTCAACAACACCTGCTTTGCATATTTTAACCCATTTCATACAAAACCAAATATTTTGTTTAGTGTGTTCATTTATTTTGCAATGTATTTAAAATAGAATTAAGCTCAATAACATTTTGATCAAAGCACAATTACTATTATTATTAATAATTCCATTTCAGGTGTGGGTTTTAGTGCCTCCTAAAGCAAAGTAAAGCTTCAGGATGTCTTGTTGTGTAGAACTTTAAAATGTTTCTAAATGAGATCCTTTGGTCTTCAGTACTCCACGACAGCATCTTGTCTCATAATGTATTGTTATTTCATATTATATAGAGATAAATTAAGTGATAAATAACTCTGACGGGATCAAACCGGGTGGACGTGTAAGCCAATGAGATCGAAGCTCCCGGTGGACACGCCTCCTTCTTCAAACTGATCCCAGACCTGTTGAGTTTCCACAGACTTCTGAAGTCAAGCACAACTAATACTCTAAACATGTAGTACTGCAGACACCTGCCCCCCCCCCCTTCCCCCCTACAGTTCACAGCACAGCTGACCTTTGACCTCCTTCTGAGAAAACGTCCAATTTTGAGTCAAACTTCTTCTGCTGCAGTGGTGCATTCTGGGTCAGTGGAGGGCACAATGGGAAGGGTTGGGTTTTTTGGTGGTATTTCAGGTGGGTGGGGCCGGTGGCGGTGGGGGTTTAGGGTGGTGTTGGTTGTGGTGGTGGAGGGTGTCTGACAGTATCTGGCTGAGAATCCTCCTCACATGGGGGGCACGATGAGACCTGCCATGGCTGAGAGACGACACACAGTCAGTGAAATGAATAAATACCAATTAAGACAGAAATCAGTGTGGAAGAATCCGCTGCCCTGCTGTAGCTAAACTAAGAAGCAAAAAGGTTTCATCTTGTGATTACCTCCTTTATTAAGTACAAGTGAGTTAAAACACCATTCAGCGTGTGTGCAGGTTCTTGTATAAATTACTAAATACAACTGAAAAATAGAAGTAGCTTCATTCCCAACATTCAAATTCAACAAGTATTTTTCCAGTTAAAAATAGAAATTAGGCTACACTGAATACTGAATACACTTTTTTTATCTACGGTACGTCTATATAATCACGATCTTTCTTCTTTTCTTGGGGTGAGGACATCATAATAATACATTACATACATTCTAGGCTCTGCTGGAAAAGATCAAATATTTAAATTAAAAAATATGTTTATAATCATAGTCATACATTTAATAAACCTATACACATGTGATGGCCCAAAGGGACAACCTCAACTTAAATTTGGTGCCAAGTGTAAAGACCTGCAGGAAAGCTGAAGTCGGCTTAAAGTATTTAAAATAAAAAATCTTTTCCATGTGATGCATTTGTGATGTTATTCCTCATATTAGAGACGAGGCTAAAACTCGGTATATGAATGTATGTATCTACGTCTAGATGGGGTTATTTTGAGGGTTCATGTAAAAGCAATAATATTAGCCCAGCCTAGCGCAGATCGAATCAATCTCAATTCAGAAAACAAGTACTTTAAAAGTTGTTTACTTACAGAACTAACAGAACAATTCAATTCAGACTGCTTACAAACAAGCATCATTATAATGTTATTTCTTCTATAAATGAATTCATTCCATATATTGTGATCAATCTGTTTATTCATTCAGCTGCAATAACCCAGCCGACATGCTTGATTTAATGAACACACATCATGACAATTTCATGATGATGTCATAATGATGTCCAGATAATGTCATGAACCGACAAGACATGGTTCAGTTTCTTTGGATACTGAGGCGTCCAAAAACAAGCACTGAGCACATATGAAGGCTATTTTGTTTCATGGTTAATGGCTGAAATAAATGGCCACGTTGATAACGGTTTCCATGGAGATAAGCCCCTCCCCGTCTCCAGCGTGTATGGCGCGAATGATCACAAATGATGGGGAAGTGTTTTTTCTTGAAATATAAGTAAAACACATTTGAAACAACATCCTAATTGAAAATATTTAGCTATTTCTAAAAAAGATATTGTTTCAGAAAACTTTCGAGACTAATGTACTTTTTATATTTGTTGGCATCATATACTACAGAAGCTATATATATATATATACATACACACAGTAATACATTTATTCATCCAAAGTCAACGTGAAGACACTGGAATCATGAAAAATGCAAATGTTTGAAAATCCTCACAATTCCATTTTATTAGAATTGGTTCAACACAAATAGAAATGTTATTAACTTCAAGTCCAGAAGTTACGAAGAAGCTACAATGAAGCTTCTTCACGCCTCTGTGTTTAATGTGATGGCTTTTTGTTTTTTGAGGCAAATCATTTAAACTTCCCATCTGATATTTTATATGGTATTTTTTTGCTCCCAGGTTGAATAATTGGACTTGATGATCAAAGGCAGCTCTCAGAAGTTATGGATCAACTTTGACCTCCCAGGGTTCTCCACACAAACAAAGAGTCATCATCTGCCCAGGTGGGACAGGTGGACACTCGAGGGTAGGGAGGGGGGGGGAGCAGGTAGAGGGGTGCTGACAGGCGGGAGTGGTGGGGGAGGGGCGGGAGGGGGGTGGGATGCTCACCCTGGAGGTTGCTGCCATTGGTGGTGGTGCAGGTGGGGGGCGGGGAGGTCTGTGGCCGCACGACGGGGGCGAAGGCGCTCTTCTGTTTGACTGCAGAAACCATATGGACAGGAGAGAATGAATAAGGGCCTATGGGAGCAGAGGAAGAGAGAGGAGGAGGTGAGGAGGTGAGGAAGGAGGAGCGAGGAGGAGGTGGAGTCCCGATGGCAGGCGCACGGACAAAGGAGGTGAGCGATCGGATGGAGGTGAATCATGCAGGAGGAGCAGGGACAAGAGGGGGGGGGGGGGCGACCCGAGAGGTTCTGGAGGGACAAACATGCTCCGAACAAAAAACAGTTGCACATCTGGCAAAGTTGATCCATAACTTGAAGGGACTTTTACATTTTTTTATGGCAATTAAAAAACTAACCTGAGAACAGCAACAGCTTCATCCACACAAACTGTACAGGTGTGCGTGTGCATGTGTGTGACTGTGTGTGTGTTTGTGGGAACCTTTTTTAATAACCCATCATTTGTGAAGATTGTGGCTATGAGTCTGTATTCATAACTATATAACTGGCTTCTTCTAATTAAAGGAACAGTGCAACATCTCAGTCTCCTTTCTGTGTGTTTTCACTGCAGGGCAAGAGTCACAGCCTGGTTAGCCTAGCTTAGCATGACAGGAAGCAGGCATTTAAAACATTTCTGAAATACAGTTTTTACCAACTCTTAACTAAAAGACCACCATTTAACAAACTTTAAAAAGCCTGTATCACCTTATTTCCAAAAAGGTAAAAAGGAAGTTCTGGTTCTTTACTTTTCTTTTTCTTTTCCACGCCTGGTTAGCCTAGCTTAGCATAAAGACTGGGGCCCTAACTCCCGCTCTCTACTGAACACGCGGACACAAGGCTGAACCTCTCCATGGAGAAGAGACGGAACGTCCTTTTAATCACCTCCACGGAGTTTGCAGACCACATCGAGTGTGTAAATGATTCGAGGACAGAATGGAACTGTAAAATGAAACGGGGGTGGAAGGGAGGGAGGGAGGGGGGGGGGGGGCACGTCGGGGGATGTAAATGCAATGTATCGCTTCCTGCCAACAAGCTATCAGGGGGTCCTGGATCGCTGCTTCTTACTCCTCACATTCCCTCTCTTTGTTGGCTCCGGCTTCTTGTTTTTCTGATATTAATGAATTCGGCCCAAAGCGAGGATGCATGAGGGAAGTGGTGAGGATAGTTAGTGGGGTTAGTTAAGGAGGAGGGGCGAGGGGAGAGGATGGACGGGGGTGGGGGGGGGGGAGGTGAACAATGCGTGGCGGTGTTCGGTCGATGCGCGCACACACTCACACACACACTCACACACACTCAGTGGAAGCTGCAGCTCAGCCAGGCGGGATGTGCGAACCTTTTGTTTTGGTCGCCGGGGACGACAACATCACCTGGCAACATCGAGCTTGCTATCTTTTCTTTTTTTCTAAACGAGCCTCGATGAGACTCAACCGAGGGCTTTGATAGGCGAGCCAAACCCCCCCCCCCCCCCCCCCCCCCCCACTCCTCCTTTCTACACACACACACACCGCCGGGCAAGTTTAGACTCCACCGCTCTCCGATAAAAACACACCTGCGCCTCCCAACTCCGGGCGCCATGAGAAGGAAAAGTTTCAGAAGAACAACAGAAGTCGCTTCACCTTTATTCACTTCCTTTGTTCTGTGAAAGACAACAACACCTCGACAGGAAGAAGCAACAACGACTTTGCTTCTAGTCACGATAGAAGAATCTAAAGTATAGTAATATTAATAATATGATTGCAGAGACGGACCGATGTTAAAAGATTTAAAGAATCTGGTGACTAAATATCAGCTGATCAGCAGTCATTTTTCTGTAATGAACATTTTTCTTTCATTTTCAAAGATTGCAAAGTGGAACTTCTTAGGATGTAACAATAAACTAAAAACCAGTCGAGTAATATAATATAATATGAATACATCTGCTGCGAGGCGGTTGCTGTTTGTTCTACAATCAGGAAGTCTGGTGCAGATAATCGCTTCAATAAGCTTTCATAGAAATTCACCTCATACTTTGATCCATAAGCACAAATCCATCGAAGCAGATTAACAATTACACTTTTTTGCAAGTCTTCAATAAAACTGCTTTCAGTAAATTTCCTACAACTAGTTTGTTTGGACAGTTGTCACCAAAACGTCTCCACCAATGCTTTGCCAGCACTTCAACTCCCTCCAGTACCTCTTTACCTGCCTGTACATGTTTTTATTGACACTTCAACTCCTCCTGCTGCCGACACTTTGGCTAAATGTTGCTTTGCATCAACCGTTTTAAACCGACACTTTGACAGCTGCTTTCAGCTGACCCTTCACTTCCTCCAGTGCTTTAAGTCACACCTTTAACTGAGACACATTTCCTTCGGGCCAATACAGAGCGGATTTGTTTGTTCCCACTTTCAATGAATGCAACATTTGAGCGGACTCACTTGCGTAGGCGGAGTTGGTGGAGCCGTTGAGGAAGCCGGGGGATCCGGGCACGCCCAGGTTGGTCATCCCCGCCCCGTATCCGTTCATGGTGGAGGTGATGGTGTTGTAGTTGGACTGTTGGGGGGTGGAGCTCGGCACGTAGCCGCGTGGGGACACGCTGTTCGAGTTACGGGAGTAACCTGTAAGGGGGGGACACATGCCACTTGTCAGGGAGGATCAAACACGTTCTTCACACGCCTATCAAGAGGAACGCCGTCTTGATCCAGTCCCGCCCCCCAAAAAAACACAGTTCTCATGCAGTTGTTTGGAAGAGAAGTAAATGCATTGTAAAATATAAAAAGAAGAAAAAATATAAGAGAAGAATAGATAAGATTAAATAAAGTGGGACTTGAGGGACTTGTGGGACGTGAAAAAAAGGCTTTTTTTCACCTTAATGACACAAAAGATTGTATATGTTGGGGAATAACTCAACCTTCTCATTTGTTGTGCCTTTTATCGACTTTAACAGTTAGCAGCAGATATTTTCTAACGCACAATGTGATCAGAGGAACCCCCACACCCTCACACACCCCCGTCTCCCCCTCCCCCCCCACCTCCACCTCCTGAAAGTGAGTTTTTCTGCCCTCAATCTCGTCGACATCCTCGCTGTGACCTCAGCGGGGACATCATCATGTCTGTCGCTCCCAACCGCCCTTCATCTCTCACCTCTCTGCTGCGCTGTAGTGCCTCAACACCCGTCCTCCCCCTCCCCCACCCACACCCCCCTTTCTCCCTTTCTCCCTCCCTTCCCCCCCCATTGAATGATCCTCATCCAAGATGCATTGAATACCAATGTTCCCCCGCAAGCACTCGGCCTGACCTCCGACCCCCTCAAGAGGCTCCCGAGTTCCCACCGACTCCGGGCCCAAGCTCAGCCAGCGGAGCCAGCGGTGTGCCAAGTAGCACATTACAACCTCCTACCCCCCCCAACCCCCCCCCCCCTTCCCTCCACTTCCTGGTTTGGGCTAACGCAATTCCCAGCAGGAACGTCTGTCGGGGCGAATGGGAAACACATGTCAGCGCTAAATGTCGGGATTGTTCCAATAACTCGAAGGAGGAGAAGCGTGGAAGCCGGACGGGTGGAGGCCGGGCGGGTGGAGGCCAGGCCAAGGCAGTGTTTGCGCCGATGATTCTTTGCCGCTCCCCGCCGGCGTGGGAAGTGGATCGCCTCCTCCGACCTCACGCCGACCACTCAAACGCAAACATGTGTCCTTGACTAATATTTGACTAGAATGATGGATTTCAGTAGAGGTGCAAAGAAGCTGAGAACATACAAATATATTCTTAACATTCAATTTCATTGCCATCGCAATTACAGATTCTGATATTTTCTTAGAATGAAGAGATGCTTTATTTATAGAATGAATTTCTGTATGTTTAAGAGGGTGTAAGTGGTATTCCTCTGAGGATGATTTTGAGCTGTACACCTAAAAATAACTGTAACGTACTGAGTCATAATTACAAGCCGTACTTCAGAAAAAGGTTCTCGTAAAACATAAATGATGCTCGTTAGCTAAGTGCTAACGTCATCACAGAGAACATTCTAGCTCTTCTTTCCTGAGGTCCATTGTTGACCCCTAGGACAGCAGTCTGCCCCCCTGCAACCTTTCTCGCTCCCTTATACGCTAACCAGTGTTAGCTCTACATTAGCATGTGCTACCAACGGCTCGCCAGCTGAACAAAGACAAACTCCAGAGGAAGGAACTAAAGCAGGAGTGGGGTGTGGAGGAGTGTGTTGCGGGGGAGGGGGGGGGGGGGGGCGTGATGCTGAGCAGGCCTGAGCCTCTCTGCGAATTAGCGCCGTAAATTACTCTCCTCGTCCGCCCGATAGGACCCGGGGCCTCCAGAGCCGTCGTTTTTATTAATGTTTTAATCACGGAGGATAATTGCGAGGGGGCACAAAGAGCCGTTTCACACCTCACACCAGCGGGGGGGGGGGGGTGGGGGGAGGTCCGCTCCTCGGTGTAATGTTTCCGACCAGAGAACTCAATGCACATAAACTACCGAGTTATGAATTTTCAGCGCGGCTGCAGCCTGGTTTCCCATGACCTCATAGATTCCTGTAAGGTGTTCGATGCTGGGCCGATGGGAAAAGCAGACGATGGTTTAGTGGTGTGTGTGTGTGTGTGTGTGTGTGTGTGGGGGGGGGTGTCCGGGGAGTGAAAGCAGCTCTATCTGCTTCCTGTTCACAAGAAGCTGTTTCCCGCACATTTTCAGAAGCAGAGCGACTCAAACCCGCAGTGAATGTTTCTGCTAGAAGGTCTCCGTATGTTTCCATTGAGCTCCAGTGAAGAACATCAAAACAGTCTGTAGAGAACCTGTGTGATTGTTCGACCATAAGTGTGTGTGTAGTTGTTGTGGGTGTCTAATGTACTTGTCTCGAATGAAATAATCTCTACTGGTCTCTAATAAACTCTTTGAATGCCACTCCCAAAGGATCGTGGGTAGTGGCGAGCCCTCACCTTGGTCGGCCTGCGAGGCCTCGGAGATGTTGACGGCGAGCTGGCTGCTGAAGGAGTTCACGCCCATCATCCCCGAGTGGGCGGAGCCAGTGAGGGAGGGCAGCTGGTTGTGGCTGCGGGGGACGGAGTAGAGCGCCTCGGTGAGGTCAGCGGCCCGCTTCAGGATGATCTCCTGGGAGGGGGCAATGAGGTTTAGTGTCCTGCTATAATAATACTAATATTATCATATTTATTTATAAAATCTATCCACTATTTTATTTACTTTTAGCCTGTAACAAAATAATCCAAAGTAATAATAATCCAACAGCAGGTTGTGTGTGTCTTCACCCCGAGGTCAAAGGTCGAAGCGACTCACCTGGTTGTTGTGTGGCATCCCGTATAGAGCCTCCACCAGGTCAGCTGCTCGCTTCAACAGCACCTCCTGAGAGGGAGAGAGGGAGAGGATTAATCAGAGGATGAAGAGAAGATTGGCAGTAACCTCAGTCCATATATAGTCACTTCCTGTTCACTGGGGTTTCACCGCAACCTCTATGGCTAATATTCGCATTTGAGAAGCTATGTACGCGGTCTGTCAGAGGAGAACCGACCAATGAGAGCAACCGAGAGTCTCATTTAAAACAACATTCCTCAGGTAGGTAACACCTGAGGGGGGTGGGGGTCATCGATCGGATCCAAAATGCCCGCTAACGGACTTGGAGAGATGGACGGATAAGTGTTTGTACCCAGGGGGCAGAAAAAAAACAGAGAAGAAGAATTAACAGCAAGCGATTGCACCACACACACACACACACACACACACTCACACACACTCACACACGCACATACAAATAAGGCCCGGAGCTATTTTTCCATCAGCCCACAGGAGAGGAAGCGTCAAATCTGAGCGCCAGCAGCACGGCGGGGAGCCGTGGCGATGGCTGTTGTGAATGCTGAAAGAATGTGAAGGATGCAAAAAGGGAGGAGAAGAGGGCAAGAAAAGAAAGACAGGAAAGGAACAAGAGAATAAGGATGATAGAAAGAAGACGAAAAGTCAGGAGCAAAAGGAAAGGAAATAAGAGGACATACAGAGTAAGAGAGAAGATGTGTTTCTTCACAGCTTCAGGTGAGAACACATCACACTGAGGATGATCGGCTGATGGAGGAGGAGGAGGAGGAGGAGGAGAGGAGGAGGTGTGGAGTCCCCGAGGAGCAGCAGTGGGGAGGTGGAGGCCTCTGCTGGAGCTCCCCGAGGTATTACATCAGCGAGGAGAACATCCCATCACCTCCTGCTGTGCATTATATCGCTTTAGCGATACCAATAAAAATGATAATAATACATATTTAACATACATAAAATAGATGATGATTATTACATTAGTATTAATAAACAATAAATAAATAAGAATGATCTGAATTGATAATATAAAGACAAAAATAAATCATAATAATGATCAATATTATTCTTATTATTTAATGTATAAATGTGTCTGCAGCTGATTTGAATGTGTCCTATAACTAGCGGACCATCTCCGGGTGGAGTAACACCACCCTCACGCTAAGTAAGCACTCCATCGTTAACCTGCGAACTGAACCAGAAGTAGCGTTTCTTACGGAAGTCTTTGAACTAAACATTAGAGATTCAAAGGAAACCTTTTCCTTCCTCCCGGCTGTCAGACCGAATCACCTGCTGCTCCATCACGTCACATCTGTGGATTTGATCCTTGAAGACGGAGGGTGAGCCGCTTCGACGGGTGGAGATTAAAGAGGATCGCCCCTCTGGATTCTATTCTGGCTTTGGCTTTCCCCCCCCCCCCCCTTTTCTCTTTTGGGTTCATCTATTTTAAATCTGTGCTCGAGCACAAGCCTCCAAACAAACGTCTCCTGTGACTCAGAAGAGAAACAGCCGCCATTAACCACATTGTTTCCCTCCCAGCCAATCGGAGCGCTTCCTCACTGCTGGCAACAACAACACACAAACACGGAGCTCTCATTTCCCACGACAGGCGATGACCTCGAAGGAGGCGCTCCGGCACACACAGATGGAAACGGATCAACACACAGCTTTTTCTCCAGGAAACTTTTCTGATGCACTTAAAGAAAATACAAACACTATACTACGACGAAACTACAATTAAATAATGAAAAACAATAAAAACACTACACCATAATAAAAATACTGTACTATAATAAAAACAAATGTAAAAAAATAAACACTTTACTGTATTAATACTGTATTTTAATTCAATTTGGTTAAAAAAAGAAACAAAAACAGTAGAAAAACTACTACAATCAAAACAATAAACGGCTTTAGCAAAAAGCCTGGAAAGTTGGAGACTGGAAAAAGGAGGATCTGTTAGCCTAGCTTAGCATAGATCCTGCAAAAAGGAGGATCTGTTAGCCTAGCTTAGACTGAGACTGAAAACAGGGGGTCAAGACCAACTCGATATAAGTCTGATTTCCATGTATATGTTTGTTTAACTTTGACCATCCAGAAGGTGAATCCGTCTCTCTGTGACATCCTCTGGACGTGTGTGTGTTTGTGTGTGTGTGTGTGTGTGTTACAGTGTCTATGTTCAGTGAATGAATGGCCTCCTGTCAATCAAACCCCCCAGGAGCATCCCTCTCTATTGTAGAACAATCTGTCAGCCTGCTACTGCCAACATTGTGTGTGTGTGTGTGTGTGTCTACATTATGATGCACGCTGTATGTTTGTGTGTTTGCACATCATTATGTTCTCTCGCACACTTCCTTTTCTCTCATCCCTGTGTTTGTATTTCCTTCCCTTCCTTCATATTATGTTTCCTTGCTCCTCTCTTTCCTTACTCTGTCCCTCTCCTTTTATCTTCCTTTTTTACTTGTATTTTAGAATTCATCTCTTTTCTATTGTTCATTTATCTCATTTCTTACAAATTTCCTTCCTTTTCTCCTTTCTTCATTTTTTAAAACTTCCCTTTCCTCCAAACTAATTATATTCATCTCTTTCCTATAATTTATTTCACAATATTCATACCTTCCATCCTTACTCATTCCCTCTACTTGATTTTCTTCCTTACCATTCTCTAACCTGCCTTCCTTACAACTTGTCCTCTGAACTTCTTTCCTATATTACGTCCTTTCCCATTGACTCCTTCCTATATTACGTCCTTTCCCATTGACTCCTTCCTATATTACGTCCTTTCCCATTGACTCCTTCCTATATTACGTCCTTTCCCAATGACTCCTTCCTATATTACGTCCTTTCCCAATGACTCCTTCCTATATTACGTCCTTTCCCAATGACTCCTTCCTATATAACGTCATTTCCCATTGACTGCTTCCTATATTACGTCCTTTCCCATTGACTCCTTCCTATATTACGTCCTTTCCCATTGACTCCTTACTATATTACGTCCTTTCCCAATGACTCCTTCCTATTTAACGTCCGTTCCCATTGACTCCTTCTTATATTACGTCCTTTCCCATTGACTCCTTCCTATTTTACGTCCGTTCCCATTGACTCCTTACTATATTACGTCCTTTCCCATTGACTCCTTCCTATTTAACGTCCTTTCCCAATGACTCCTTCTTATATTACGTCCTTTCCCATTGACTCCTTCCTATTTTACGTCCGTTCCCATTGACTCCTTCCTATATTACGTCCTTTCCCATTGACTCCTTCCTATTTAACGTCCTTTCCCAATGACTCCTTCCTATATTACGTCCTTTCCCAATGACTCCTTCCTATATAACGTCATTTCCCATTGACTGCTTCCTATATTACGTCCTTTCCCATTGACTCCTTACTATATTACGTCCTTTCCCAATGACTCCTTCCTATTTAACGTCCTTTCCCATTGACTCCTTACTATATTACGTCCTTTCCCAATGACTCCTTCCTATTTAACGTCCTTTCCCATTGACTCCTTCCTATATTACGTCCTTTCCCATTGACTCCTTCCTATTTTACGTCCGTTCCCATTGACTCCTTCCTATTTAACGTCCTTTCCCATTGACTCCTTCCTATATTACGTCCTTTACCATCTCAACTTTCTTAACTTACTCTCTACTTTCTTTAATTGCTTTTCTTTCCTTCATTTTCATTGGACGTCGTCTCCTTTTATTTTCTAAATCCCAAATCGGACAGGTGACGTCTGCCAGTGCTTGTGTGAGTGTGTGTGTTTGGTTGTGTACCTCTGTGTGTCTGTGTGTTGCTCCTCTGGCTTCATTAATCTCCATTAGAAAACAGAAGTTAGTTAATGTCTCCTTCGCTCGGCTGCAGCAGCGAGACGCCACGAGGCAGCAGCTGCCCGTCACACACACACACACACACACACACACACACCTACACCCAAACAAACATCTACCCCACCGCGCACACACACACACACACACACACACACACACACACAGGCAGCAACTCTTGAAAACTACAGTTCACAAACTCTAAAGGCAGAAGCACAAAAGACTTTTATCTTTTGTGTTTATGTGTGTGTTGTGTACATTGCGCATGGTATGTGTGTGGGTGCGTGTTTGTGTGTGTGTGCGTCTGTGTGTGTCCTCCTTCTATTTTCATTAGGTCCTGACAGACACAACAGCCTTCTCAAGTTAATGACGCCTCCGAGGCCTCGCTGCTGCTGCTCAGTGTGTGTGTGTGTGTGTGTGTGTGTGTGTGTGTGTGTGTGTGTGTGTGCGAGTATGTAGTGTGTGTTTTGGGTTGTGCATGTGTGTGTGTGTGCATATGTGAATATGTGCACGTGTTCATTTGTTCTTGGCTGCCGCTCTGTTATCTGTAACTCATACACTCAAACTAAGCAACACAACCCCCCCAAAGAAAAACCACTCCCACCAACAGACCACAGAAGAAGAGCGCCAAATCAATCAATACACCCTCAATGTCCTGATCGAACATGAGTATTGATTGTACAAACGTTGTCGGTGAAGCAGGTGTTTCTGTCTCCTGATGCTTCGTTCTGATTGGCTAAAACAAAAAATCAATCATCAAACATCAAACGATTTTCAGCTGTAACTTAAATAAATACAATTTACAGGATTTTAAAAATACTTTACTATTTGTTATTATGTAATGATGTGAAGGAGATGGGTTAGAGACACTTTAAGAGTAAACTTCTTCAAGAGAAGAAAAATGATCACTAATTAATAATTGAATTACTTTATTACACTTTCATCAATTAGTCGATTAGTTGAAGATCTATCTCTTTTTTTAATTGCAGACATTTTAAAGGTGTCGACATGAAGTTAAAAAAAATTGTTCTACATACAAAACAAAAAGGAGGCAGAAGAGTACAGCGTCCGTGTTTTCTTTTCATTTTTCCACACTATTAGTGGAGGTTTAACCTTGAGGCAGATTTACAGAAGATATAAAGGATTAAACGTGTAAAATAACAACTGAAGTCAAACAAACACCTGCATTTTTGGATGTTTTTTTATGCATCAGATCCAGTTTCAGTCTTCTGCTGGATGTGTTGTTATCTGTCAGAGTGTCTAATTGCCCCCACGCACACACACACGCACACGCACACACACACACACACACACACACACGCACACACACACACACTCACACACACACACACACACACACACACACACACACACACACACACACGCACACTCACACACACACACGCACACACACACACACACACACACACACACACACACACACACACACACACGCACACACACACACACACACTCACACACACACACACGCACACACACACACACACTCACACACACACACACACACATCAGCTGCTCAGCCACACCCTTCACACACACACACACACACACACACACAGACAGACAGCGCCATTGGATTCCTGTCAGCGCGAGTGCCGGCAATCAGAGCGCCGGGCGCTTTAACGGCGCTGAAAGGCCTCGCCCGATCGATACGGTAATGCACTGGCTCCCGGTTATCATCATCATCTCTTATCACTGACCCACACCTCCGAGGAGGGGGGTATGCGAGGTGAAGAGGAGGAGGAGTAGAGGGTCTCTGGGTGTTTCCCTTCAGCTGTGAGGAGATGGATGGTTCAGGGGGGGGGGCAGCGTGGATAAGTGGACTTCTAAAACAGCTCCAAGACGCAGGCAGCTGATTGGATACTCTTGAAATACATAATTTGAACAACAGTATTGATTGATTGAAGTAAATCATGTCAATCATTGACACTACATTTCCCACCACACACGGGCAATGTTTATCTCATTGTTTATATTCTAACTTTGTTCACGTGGTGGACCGGCCCTTTAAATTTGATAAGCATTTTCATAGAAACCATAAACAATCACAGATATCTCACTTAGCCTCATTGGCAAAATCAAGTTTGGTCATGAATTAAGCGGAAGAAGAAGAACGGGAGGACTACCTGTGACTTTTCTCATTTCTTGTTAGATTAAGGATTGTTGAACGCGACTTCACTGAAATGTTTTCAAACTTTTTGAAGGAGTAAAAACATCAAAAATACTTTGAATTTATAAGTCACCTCACAAATATTATTATTAAACAAATACATGTAGAGGACTCCGGCTTTAACGGTGTGACATTCGCACACACACACAGACACACACACGTATACACGCGGCAGTTTACAGGTGGAGAGAAACAAGACTCTGGTTCATCCTCAGTGGGTATAATCGTCTCATACTGAGAGGAGGAGGAAGAGGGAGGGGAAAGAGGAGGAGGGGAGGGATGAAATAAAGGAGGCAGTAAGAGCAAGAAGAGGGAAGTAAAGAGGGAGTAGGTAAGAAGAAGTAAGAGGTGGAGGAAGAAAACAGGGGAGAGAAGGAGGAAGAAAGGAAGGAGGAGGGAGGAGAAGAATGGGGGCAGAGAAAGAGGAGGATTATCATTCTCTTTACATCTTTCTCTCCTCCTCTTTCCTCCTGCTCTCCTTCCCTTCCTCTTCCACTCATCCTCTATTGTTTTACTCTACTTGTCTTTACCTCCCGTTCTGCATTCTTTCTTCCTCTTCTCCTCCCTAATCCCTTCCTCCTTCCATCCCTCTATTCCTCCTTTGGAGATGCATAAAATATGACTCAAGTGTTAAATTAACAAAAAGTGTGAATTTACGTTGATTTACGATGATTAAATGGAAACTGGTGGCATTAGAAGAAAAAAAACATTAAATCCCCCTTAAAAACAGACATGAACTAAACACGCTTTAAACATGACTCCTTCTCCACAGCCTGTAAACAATTCATAATTCATCTTAAAGAGTCTCACTCCGCACCCCTCTCGGAGGCTTCAGTCTGTGACCTTCCTCGGTCCATCTCTTGACACATTCCTCCTCTATTGTCTTCCATGGGTTTCTGGGGGCTTAATTATGTGGGGGGAGGGTTGGGGGGGGGGGGCTCCGTGGTTGAGGTGATGCGAGTGTGAACAGGGGGGGGGGGGGGGGGGGGGATCAGCGTGACCCTGGAGGAGAAGCCATCAGACAGTGGCCTTAACAATGATAAATCACCCCTGAGCAGGGCTGTAGAAACCGCTATAAAATATGGATGGACCGAGCAGCGCCGGACCTAGCGATGATCAGCCGGGGGGACGGGGGGACAGGGGGGGCGGGTATTCCAACGACGCAGGGTTGATTCCCTTCACCTCGTGAATTGAAAATCGCTCATTATATGAGAGGCGGGACAGTCTCCTCATTCATGGAGGTGGTTGATAACGGAGATGAAGGGGCAAAAAAGGTCTAATCTTTGCTTAGTGTTTTAGACCTTTTTTGTTCTGTTGTGTTTGTTTTTCACCACAGAACCTAGATTGATTTAATAAAATCTGCATATTAAGGTCAGGTCAAGGGGGGGCAAAAGTGTATCCTGTCAATCGAGTATTCTATCAAAGCTTTAAGGATCAAAGTGAACCTTTTAAGTTATTTTAAACTAGCCTTGTGATACTAATTACTAATACTAATACAAGGGAGCATTTCATGATCTTCAGATATTTAAGCGAATTTTAAACCTGAAGTGATCCGAAACTTTTTACTCCCCCAATATCATCCCTTATGAATTAACCAAAATAAAGGAAGCTCTAGACATTGTCTGAATAACCTTGACTCTAAAAAGTAAAGGCCCATTCGAGGCGTCTCACCGCCGTCTGTCAGACAGACAGTTAGCGGGCACCTCGACAGGCTGCGAGGCCAACTGGTCAATGATGACCTCTGGGGGGTTCCTCCTGGATCAAGTTCAGCGCTCTAATTTCATTTCCAGTTTGGCTCGGCTGGAAGCGGACACCTCCGCGCCCGGCCGGAGAGGACTCGCCGCGGCTAGCCGGTGGCGTGTTAGCATCTGCGGCTCCGTCTGTTTGTCACGGTTTGTGTGTCGGAGGTAAAACAATTAGCTTGTTAGCTAACAAGATATGCCTCAGTGAAGCAGACTAGGTGTTGCTGTAACGTTGGAGCTATAATAAGGGTGTCCCCCTGGTTACAGTCTGGATGAGAACAACGTTAGATAATGGGATTCAACATTTAAATTAGTCAGGTGGACTTGGAGGAGCTAGGCTAGCAGTTCCCCCCTGCTATCAGTCTTTGTGCTAAGCTAGGCTAACCTTAATCTTTAAGTTTATTCCCTCTCTCAGACAAAGATCAACTGTGAGTTTTTCTTCTCCCGGTTTCCTTATTTACCACTTACGTTTAGGGGAACAATCACTCCGCGGTGTACCCACAATGCACCACCCCGACGCCCTGCTGCAAATCAATCTGTTCTGTGTCGCACCGCCTGTCCAAAAAAAACAGAAAACCATGCCGTCCAAACATCTCTTCCCATCCTCCGCCGGGCGGGCGGCAGGTGAAAGCAAAAGAGAAGTGACAAGCCGAGTTAACCCGTCGCTCGCTCGGTCACATGATCCCCCCCCCTTCCCCCGCCAGACACACACACACACGCCGCCAAAAACACGGTCGCCGAGATTTTCACTCTTGTCCCCTCCAAAAAAAAAACATCTGAAAGCGGGGGACAGGGGGGGTGTAGGGGGGGCCCAACCCTGTGGTCTTATTGAGTTTCCCTCTGAATAAATAAATATCTCAGAGGCTGGAGGGCGGTTGACGTCCCACTCTGGCTGCAAATCAGGCCATCAAAGGGGCCAGACAATGCGCGCTCGCCATTAGTATCAATTTACAAATAAACTGCTTTTTTTCTTTTTTTTTGTAGGGGGGGGGGCGACTGGATCTCCGATGTCAGATTTTGATAAATGGTTTCAATTTGGCGGCTGCTTTGGAGTGTCAGGGCCCATCTGACGCTCGTCGGCGGCCCGCCGCCTCTAAGAATCTGCCTCAGTTAGCCTCGCCGCCGGGCGCCGCCGGAGTAATCTCTTCATGCTAACCAGGGCAGGTGTGTGCGTGCACGTGTGTGCGTGTTTGTTTTGTGCGTGCATACCAATGCCTTTCTGTGGGTGAATATTAAAAGCGGATAGGTTTCACTACCAATGTTTTTCCACACAAATCTTAAAGGGCGCTTTTCTATTTTTTAGGCCATTAACTGGGAGTCACGGATGCTTTTCTTCACCCTTCACACAGCCGACTTTTGTTTAACAGATTTTTAAAAGGTGATTTCGCTCCCGGGAAGCCTGTTTTATTTCTTTTCACTACAGATAAGGTGAAATCAAGTATTCAACCTGCAGACGCTTCAGATTAAACGTTATATGTTTTCACAGACTTAAGGGAGTCTATAGCTTAAACAAAACATAATCAAAACATCTTCTAAAATCGTTAATTTCCTCACTTTATACACCCAGACTCGCTTCAAATGCTTTCACACACCTTTGTTTCAAATGGAGCTTCCAACTCAACCATTTATCGCCCTTTACTTCTACTTCAATTTGACTTTAAACCAAATGTGTCACGTTTTCCTCAGAAAATTCATCCCTTTCTGTCCAATGTTATATTTCATCACACCATGTTTCCATCACATATTTGTAAAGATTTGTGACAGACATTTGGGAGGTTTTGGGATGATCTAATATTGATCAAATGTATTGCCTTTTTATTTCTGTTAAAACAAATATTTACTGGTAATAGGGACATAGTATGTTCTCAGCTCTAACCACCTCACCAATTTAGAGAAGGGAGATGGTGGGGGGGGGGGGGGGTGCAGCAAAAGCAGCAGATGCAGGATTAAGCTCCCCATAAACAGCTGTTTCCTGTTTGAGGATTCAGGATCAATCTGCCCGCGAGGCAGCGAGGGGGGGCGGGGCGGGGTGCCAAGAGTGTGGGGAGCAGAACCGACAAATCTGGTCAGAGAGCCCGGTCCCGCAACAACGCCATCAGGTGGTCCTGAGTCCACCATTGCAGACTAGTGCATTCTGGGACGTACCGTACCGGCGTGAACGGGCCCTGACCTTGAGCGCAGACCAATTCGTCTCCACTGACCTTAGGTAACCTTTCGGGGTCCCCGGGGTGGCGAGGGATGACCTTCTGTAGCCTCTGGAAGCCGTAGTCTATGGTGGGCTCGTTCAAGGCTGCACGAGAGAGGGGATGGGGGGGGGGGGGGGGTGGGGGGGTGTAAGGAAGAGAGAGGTGAGTACGACGGAAGCAAACTCAAACACGACACATAGTCACACAAATTTAAAAAAAAACATTTAAAAAAAGAAATTCACGAAAAAAGATTAAAAAGAGAGAAAAGAATGCGAAAAAAAGAAATAAATTGAAATTTCAAAGAGTTTGAGAAATCTGAAATTCTGGAAGATTTTTAAAATTCCCTTGAAGGTCACGGTGGATATTTTCGCCCTTCTTTACCTTTAGCGTCCCTGTGTCTGCACATATTTAAATTATCGCTGTGATGTCTTAGGGGCCCTTTGTGCTTTAATATGAAACACGTTGAAGGTTGATAAATTAACCTGTAAACGAGTGAAAGGGGAACATTCCCCCTGATTTAGACAATGACCAGACCCAAGACTCCTTCTTTCTCTTCTTTTCTCACTGATTCTCTGATTCCAAGTCGACCTCTCGGTGATCTTCATTCTGTGGCTTCTTATTAACAGCGAGAGAGAGGGAGACAGAGAGAGAGAGAGGGAGACAGCAGATCTCACTCTCTCTCTCTCTCTCTTATCTTCCTGCTGTTTATTAAGCGTGAGACTTCACACTCCATCTGTCCCTTTTCACCACTAATTCAATCAAACCCTTCCCTTCCTTTCTTCCTTTTCTCCTCCATTCATTCACCTCCGCAAACAATCCTCCCCTCCCCTCCTCTCCGTACGTCGGAGGGAGAAACACCCGGAAATGAGTTGGGGGAGATACTTCTCCATAATCAAGCCCATTAATCATAAAAGGCTGTCAAATTTGACTTTGGGGACAATTTGTCAGCGGCTCGGGGCTTTGTGATCGTGGCCCTTGTAGCCGGTAAGGATGATTGACACACCACACGCCGCCCGGTCGAATGGCTAGTTTACGCTAATATGCATAACCACGGCTTTTCATGAATAAGAATAAGGCGGCTGTGTCTGTGTACATATATATATATACATATATATATATATATATATGTATATATATATATACGGGAGGGGTCTCCTTCAAGGATTGGGGGGGGCTCCCAAATAGATGTTATTAGCATTATAACAATATTTGTTTTCTCTTCCCCGGCCGAGGGAAGCTAAATCAAATTTGTCTGCGCGTGTTTCAAGCGCAGGAGGAGGGAGGAGAGAAAAGGGGTCTTTCAGGCTGCCACTGGGGGGGTGATGATATCTGAAGGGTGACAGAGCGCTGAGGGACGTGCACCCCCCCCTTGCCCCATGTTGGGAGAGGAAGCGGCGAGCGAATCTATTACCCGCCGACCCAAGGCCAATGAAAGAAGTAGATTTCCATTGTTGGATCCCCAAAGAGAGGGTTTTTTTGGAGGTGGGCAGAGGATGAATGGGGATAATGTATACATCGCAACTTATAAAACAAGTGAAAGGCACTATGGGAAATGCTGCAATTGAATAAAACAACCCATTTACAGAGAGATGTTTAACTCTTTCTCTGTGACTAGCATGGTGTAGTAGTTAGTATTTATGTGGTACATCATATGTTTCTACTTTATGGTCCTTCTGGTTCCACATCTGTCCGCTGTGCAGCCTCAGGGGGACAGATGTGGTAAACATTGTTAAGCTATGATCTCAGGACGTGTGAACCGCTTCAAAAACCCTCCACGGTAGAAAGAAAACATGTTTATTCTAACGGCAGCAGTAACTTTGATCACCAGCAGCAGTACTTGCAGTAGTAGCAGTACTTGCAGTAGCAGCAGTACTTGCAGTAGTAGCAGTACTTGCAGTAGCAGCAGTACTTGCAGTAGCAGCAGTACTTGCAGGAGTAGCAGCATTTGCAGTAACATCGCCTAACTGACGATGATTATCGCTATTATTAGATGCATAACATTGTAGGAGCTTCCCACGCTCCGTGGTTAACGCGCTTCGGCACCCTGCCGGGTTTCAGACCAACGACCTCATGAAAAAAGAGCCTAGAACTCGAGGCCGGGGAGGGAGGGGCTCTTGTGTTTGTCAACGTCGCCGTGGGAGGAAGAGCCCATCACAGATGGAGAAAACAAAGACGGAGGCTTTTAATGAACCTCTGGACCACCCCCCCCCCGGTAGAAATTAAGCCCATTACTTCCTCTTATTAAAATCGGGTCGCACTTTAACCCCCGCACCCCATTGGCTGCCTGCAGGGCCCTGCTCTCCCTCCCAGCCAATCGATAGCGCCCGCCTCCCTGCAAAGAGCCCGAGTAATTGGAGAGCGGCGGCTGGCACCGCGAACCCTGACCCCCCCGCCCCTCACCCACCCCCCCCACGCATTACACCGCCCATATGAAGACAGATTGCCTGATTTAGTGTAAACATATGCTGCAATTCCAGGCATCAGTGCCACTTTCTCCATCGTAATTTGTATTGATTTTTTGCTCTTCTTCTTCTTTTTTTCTTTTTTTCTCCTGCTGTCTGATGTTTTTTTTGTAAATCAGAAAAGGAGGAGAGGGAGATAATTCAGAGGTGAGAGGAGAGGAGGGGGATTCTTTATACATTTAATCAAGCATTCATCGCTGGGGTTTTTCTGCTCTCTCTCCTCTCCGTGGAAGTGATCAAACGGTCGGTTGGCGTCCTGCTGATCAGAGCGCTCTGTTATTAGGTGACTAAGTGACTGAGGAGAGGAAGAGATGGGGGAGGGGAAGGGGGGCAGGGTTACGTGTTAAACTAATTTCTTGACGGCAGATTTGCAGCATCAGAGAAGACGAGCAGCGGGTCAGAGATGTGAATATTTACACATTTGTGAGCCGAGGCGCTATGAAAAGAGCACGATGATCTGTGAGGATCAATAACAAAGATACAACGGAGGTTTAACAGTCCAATAAAAGACAGTGTCACTTATGTATGAAATATACTTCTACATACAGTCGAATTAAACCAGATGCAATGCAAAATAATAGGAAGAGGGGAAAGTAAAAGAGAAGAATATGAGTAAAAAGATGTTTATATAAAACTGTGATGACAGAACTAGTAGTACACAAAAATGTAGTAGTACTAAGAGAGATACTTATAGTATTGACAGTAATATATGTACTGCAGTTACAGTCAAACTTGCTGTAATTGCAGTACTTTCAGTAAGAAGAGTACTTGCATTAATAGTACATGCAGTATCAGTACTTGCAGTAACAGTACTCGCAGTAATTGTACTTGCAGTAATAAAATAGATTTTTAAAATTAATCAAGTCTACCACTAGTGACTATAGTGATATTTAGTAATAAGTACAATGATTCTTTATTTGGTGATACTATGATATGGTTCTTTCAAAATAAAAGCGTGTCAAGCACGCACCGACCCGGCGCTATCACCACATTCCCATGAGCCTTTGCTGTCCAAATCCATTAACATGAGGCCTCGCTGACCGACCGCAGCGCCGTCGCCATGGTAACGCCTGGCTTCCCACACTCGAAAACTCTCACAGCTCGACTGAAAGGTGTCAGAGGTCAAATCGGGGTCACAGCATCATTGGAGTGTCAGGAGTGAGACGAGGCAGACTTGAGACCGGCGACACGTCTGGACCTGAACCCAGAAACCCTCGAGCCAGAGGGAGGGGCGGAGCATCGGGGGGAGGGGGTAAATGTTTGAGGGGCGTAATACTACCAAACACAAAAAAAACACATACGCGGACAGTGTTTGCTTGTAGGACTTTTTCTTGTGCGAGTGTTTCCAGCTGTGAGATCTGAGAGGAAATGCATTGTTGAAAAACAGAGTTGCACCAAATGGTTTCTAAAAAAGCAGGAAATGGTGTCCCACAAGGTTCAATAATAGGTCCCCCTGAAATTATTTGGGTTTTTATCGAGTTTACTAGTGCAAATTAATGGATTTCCAGCTTTTTTTCTTGTAATATAAATATATAATTTGGGGGCAAATAAGCTCAACCAAAACAGTTTGACCTCTTTCGGGAGACATGGTGACTGAACAGACGTTTACTGAAAAGAAAAAGAGAAACAGTCACGTTTACACGTTTGAATGGAATCGCCCCGGAGCTCCTCGTGGTCCCGCTGCAGCTGCTCAGCAACTCTTCTAAATATCTCGAGATGGCGTAAATGATGCCGTGCCTTCGACATCCAAACGGACAGAACACGATGTTCTTTGTGTTTGGCAGGTGAGGCTCACCTCCTCCTCCTCCTCCTCCTCCTCTTGGATCAGAGGTCTGGAGGGAGGACGCTTGGTCTCTGCAACATCTCTGCAGGCTCATTACCCTCGCGCTCACACTTTCACGGGCCTCCGTGCTTCAGATGAGCGAGTGTTCATCCGCGGAGCCTCTGTTCCCATCCTCCTCCTCGCAAACTGTTTACATTCATTTAGCGCTCGCTATTTGTCATTTGCTGCCTCTCAGCGCCGCCGGGATCCTCTGAGCGGATTTCTTTTTTTTATTTTGCACATATTTACCCAGCCGGAGATGAAATATGCACTTTAGGGCGGGGGGGCCCTCTCACCTTTACCTCTCTGTTATTTTGTCGCCCTGATGGCCCCGTGGAAGGCACAGTCATGTCCCCCCAATGAGCCGCGCAGATTTGCCTCCGCCTGACTCCCGCGTAACGCTCATCATCTCAAATAGACTCCGCGCCGCTGGCCTGTAAAAAGGCAGGCGGCGGCTGAGTGGCGACTCCCCCGACGAACCCACCGCCACACACGCCAATTTCCCATCTCCCCCGGCTGTGTGATTGATGCCGGGTCGGAGCGGCGTTTGGCCTCGCTGCCCGCGGATCGCCGTTTCCTTCAGGGCTTATGGGGCTAGGGGGGGGGGGGGGGGGGGTGACAGACAGCAACACGCTGAGCCTTAAGTGGACGGGGTTGATTTGTTTTGCTGCTTGTCAAGTGGCCGGCTGAGGCGAGGAGGGGGGGGGTGCAGGGGGGCCCAGGGGCCTGTTGACAAGCAGCCATATCACCCAGGATGCATCCCTTCACCGGGCTTATTGATCCGGCTTTTTTATTCCTCCCAACTTTCTATTCATCACCCGCTCCACAGATGGAGATAGGAGGACGAGACAAACAACAGTAACGACGTTTGGTTGGTTTTCCGCAGACGAGTCCCGACCTTCAACACACCTGACCTCTATTTTCTATACGTGTTCAGATCATACGCTGTGATGTCACTCATTGTTTGGTGGAACGACCTTTTGACGCCCCGAGGTCACCATCGCCATGTTGGGGCTTTTTTAACCGACAAAAGGCGCATATCTGTCAATCACTGTGTAGCCTCAACTTTGTGGAATGTCGGACTCTAAATGGATCATAATTTATCACATGAAGCTTTGGCTCCGCTCTAAAGAACAGGAAGTGGCCGCCGGGTTCAGACCCACGAGGACACGCGGCGCGAGATTCGACCAGGTGCCCTCGGAGCTTCAGGTGAGCTCCTCCCTCCGTGGAGCCAAACACCTCGCCGCCTGCCGTCTGGCGGAGCAACCCGAGGAAGAATAACCAACAGCCTGGCGACAGAGAGGCCTCCAAGAAATACCCCCCCCCCCCAACTGAGTAGAAACAGCTAATTACTAGATACAATAGCCCCCTCCCCCTCCTCTCCTCTTTGATGTGTGGCGAGATATCAAAGACTCAAGAGAAACTTTTTTTTTTTTTTACGTCGGCCTGCGAAGGTCAGCCGGAGAGGATCCGAGTCTTCCACTTCCTGTTTTGTGGTCACATGATCAATGACACCCTTTAAAGCAGGACGGGTGTTCCTTTGTTTCCTCTCTGAATCTGATCCTGAGGCGGTTACACCTAATCGCCTCCATGTGTCACTGCGACAGTAATTAAACAATAAAGATTCAAGCAGTCAATTAGTGAACGCTGCTTCAGAAGAGAGAGGGCGGGATAGTGAGAGGGGGGTGAGAGGGGGGGGGGGAGATAAAGGGGGGAGGGGCAGGGACCTCGTCTTCTGCACCAGAACCCTTCACAGCGGCTCCGATCGGAGGTTTAACTTTTGGGTGTTTCGGTTTCATGTTCACAAGACCTTTAGCAGACCTCTATGGAACAATCTGATAATGCCTTCCATGTGTGTGTGTGTGTGTGTGTGTGTGTGTGTGTGTGTGTGTGCGCGCGTGTCTGTGTCTGTGTGTGTGTGTGCGTGTGTCGGGGGGAGAACAGAACGTACTGAGAGTTTTTGTGTTTCCTCACAGCAGTGAAACAGAAAGAGTTGGAGCTGTGATTCTGATTTGTATCAGTTACATTGTTTATGTTAATGAACATTGTGTCTTTGTGCTCAGAACAAGAAAAGTTGAAGTGCTCATTCCGCATCAATTTGTGGTCATTTCTTCCTTTCTGAATTTGTTCATTTTGTGTCGTAATAAGATGTCTCTTTCTAGTTCATTTCTCTTTTCATGGTCATTTTGCTTCACTTTTAATTCAATTAATTCATTTTGACCTCACCTTCAACAAACATATTTAACAAAAATGAAATTATTTCAATGAACCTTTTTTGTTTTTCTTGTAAAATGTTTTGTATGTTTCCTGGTAAGGGAGGTCAGAGAACACTCTGGTTTTTCTCTAAATGGATGTTGTCTCATAAAATGACCCTTCACCTCCAGTTGAGCTTTCTCTATATTCACTTTGCTTTTAGACTTTGTTGCCCTTTTTGGCCACTTTAAGGGTCATCTTAAGTCTCTCCGTGGAAGTTATGAGTCCTCCACTACACACCAGTGCTTCTTGAGCATAGTCGGGGAGCGAAGCCTCCTCCGGGGGCGGCGGAAGCATCATTTTGGGGGTAAATGATGAGGACTTGTGCTTCGTATTAAACACGCATGCAGCGCAGCAGAGGAAACCAACCGTTAACGCTTCTCACAGACGGACTCCAGCGGGGATCAGACACCCAGTCCTCGTCGATAACCTGCTGCAAACATCATCTCCATATTAGAAATCAATATTCTACCTTCTGTCTGTTTTCCAACCCCCCCCCAACATCTTCTCTTTTCTCCTTTTCTAAGAATTTTACTTTAATCTCTTCCATCACTTCTTGGCGTCTAAATCTCTGACTTCCATCATCCCCACCCCCCCACCCCATGACTCCTTCTCCGGGGCTGCAGCTCCCCTGGTGCAGCTGCAGGGGGGGGTTTGGGGTTGAAATTAATGAGAGGAGCCTGGAGGTATTGACTTTCCTGGGAAAACACAGCTCTCTAAAAATCAGTGGCCAAGCGCTGCAATAACTCAGCACCCATCGATCCCTCAACGCCCCCCCCAACGCCCTCCCCCCCACCCCCCCCAACGCCCATCCTCCCCCCCGCAGGCGGCATTGATCCGTGCATTAAAAGCTCTGAGGCCGGCGGTGTGCACCCAGCACCAACACCAGCAGGGAGATGAAACCTGCAGAACCACCGAACTACAGACCTTCAAAAAAGAACCACAAAAACACTCTACAGGCTGAGAAAAAAGACAAAAAAAACAAAAGGAGAACTCAAACTGAAGAAGCTGCAAAAGAACCCAAAAAGCAAAACAACTAAAAAAACTACAGAACCATAAGTAAAAATAAATAAATGTAAATCTACAAAAACTCAATGAATCCAGCTAAACGTTTCCAGACAAAAAGCCACAGAATGAAACTCTTCTGGTCTTCTTCTTAGCATGCTAAGAGTATGAGGACCGTGTGTATTTGCAGGTACATGTACACACATGATGTAAGTCATAAAGCAGCAGGAGCTCGACTCCTTTCTCCTCTCTCCCTTCTTGTCATTCCGCTGACGCCTCCTCGCCTTTGGCCAATTTTTCAGAGCGAAGCCGTCGGATCAAATCCCGAAGCTGCTTTAAGCTACAGAGAGGAAGAGAGCAAGGGATTCTGGGAAAACACTCGGATCTTACCACTAGTCAGTTCACCTTCGGCTGCACTTCCAGCGGAGGAGATTTGTAACCACTTTAAGACACAGGGAGAGTCCTGGAAACTGTTCAAGGCCTACAGCTTTCTGAATGACCACAGGAACCTCAGTAGGAACCTCTGGAACCTTTTAAAGGACCTCTCCCAATTCCTTCAGGTTTTCTGTGACTCCTTGCTTTCATCACCTCATTAAGAACACATGAGATACTCAAGGTCCTGACAACCTCCTTAATAACCTAAAATTTGATTTAATTTGACTCTCCAAAGTCCTTATGACCTCATCAAGAATCTCTGGAAACTCTTTAAGGTCCTTATGACCTCATCAAGAAGCTCCAGAAACTCTTTAATGTCCTTAGGACCTCATCAAGAAGCTCTGGAAACTCTTTAATGTCCTTATGACCTCATCAGGAAGCTCTGGAAACTCTTTATGGTCCTTATGACCTCATCAAGAAGCTCTAGAAACTCGTTATGGTCCTTATGACCTCATCAAGAAGCTCTGGAAACTCTTTAATGTCCTTATGACCTCATCAAGAAGCTCTGGAAACTCTTTATGGTCCTTATGACCTCATCAAGAAGCTCTGGAAACTCTTTATGGTCCTTATGACCTCATCAAGAAGCTCTGGAAACTCGTTATGGTACTTATGACCTCATCAAGAAGCTCTGGAAACTCTTTATGGTCCTTATGACCTCATCAAGAAGCTCTGGAAACTCTTTATGGTTCTTATGACCTCAGCAAAAACCTGCTAAAGGTCCTTATAACCACGACAAGAAGCTCTGGAACATACTTTCAGGGACCCCTGGAAAGACCTCAAGACCACTACAAATTCCTAAAGAGCCTGTAGAACCAAATTAAAGACCACTAGAGAACCCTTAAACCTTAAACCTTTTCTTTAATATAAAACATTTAAAATTAAACAATCAAATGTTCCATTTAATCAAATATTCACTGATTGAACTGAGCCGAAGAATAAATACCAGGTGTTTCATCTCAAGGGTCTCAAGGGTTAACCAAAGAAGGTCAGATTGAGGAGGTTTGTTGGTATTTTAAGATCAGGACTAAAATAAAGAGTAGGGAACTCCTGGTGGAAATGACATCATCATTCTCCTCTTCAATTATCCACGGCTCGCCCATTTAGTGTCTTTTAAAACTCGGCTCAAGAACACGTGTGTGTGTGTGTGTGTGTGTGTGTGTGTGTGTGTGTGTGTGTGTGTGTGTGTGTGTGTCTGTGAGAGCTGGGAGAAAGGACTTTGTTTTTTGTATTTTAATATTTAGACTGTTTACGTGTGATAAAAATGTTTTGCACAATATAATTATACAATATAATGTAAGCTATAGATTATGAGCAGCATCTTAATCTATTCTTTATTATACATGTTATCTTCATATTTATTTATTTGCTTTTCTAACAACAGCTCAAAAGAATAAATACAAATCTTTCTGTGCTTATTCTACATGTCAAAGATTTTAAAAGACACTACAGATGTGTTGTAAAATATCTGAAGGTCAAGTTCCATTCTGGACTTAAATAAAAGCAAAGCTATGGAAGCCCGGAGGGAACAACGCATTCAGGTATCCGAGCTTCAGCGCTTTTCCTTCACCGCCTTAGAAAAATAATAATTTCTATTCCCACCTTTCAGAAAGATTTTGGTCATTTATTTCCACTTGAGAATTCCATGTTTTTCCCACATTTCACTAGAACCCCCCCGACCAAAAAAGAAGCCTCTCTCATTGTAGCGCGTACCGTGTTTGCGGTGACAGAAGATGTGACGTGTGATCTGCACTTTAAACTCCGCAGATAACAACGTGCTCCATTCACACTCACACAAGAGCTTCTGGGCTCAGATTAGCATCGCTAACGGAGGGTTAGCGTGAGGTCCATTGTGAGGGGCCTCGTCCCTCCGACTAAGACCCCCCGCCGATAAACCGCTGTTAAACAGGACGCCGGAACACGCTCTGCCTCACCCGCCCCCCCCACGATGACATTTACTTATCGCGGGGAGCAGCCTTCCGATCTGACCTTTCTGCTACTTTGAATGACATCTGGATATTCTGACGGAATAATGGGCACAGTAAAAGCAGCGACTCAAAGGCGGAGATAAGGGAGTCTTCGGACGGTTCGACTGACAGTGAGGCCCGAGGGGGGGGCGAGGTGGTGGTGGTGGGGGAGGAGGGGGGGAGGGGGGGGGGCGGTGTTTTCTTCACTCTTGGCATTGAGAAAACAGTTCTCAGTGAATAACAGAAGGTTTAAGGTCTCAAAACCTTAACTTTAAGAGCACTTTGAGCTCTTCTCCGAGCTTCAGTTCAACACGTTGAACATTCTGCTGCATTCTGGGTAAATTAAAAATACAATGCAGAGGACACTTTTTTCTTAGTAAAACACACGTATAAAGCGGGTCTTACCAGTGTAGACAAAGCGCCCCGGCGCTCCTTTGCAGAACTGTTTGGATTTGTAGGACAGCGTGACCTCCACGACTCCGGGGATGTGACGAGGGGGGGTCTGGACCCGGATGGCGTGAGGCGTGATCAGCTGGGGGAGGGGGGACACAGCCGGTTCTTTATTTGTTTTAACTACATCACAAATATAACAACAATAAAACAAAAGAACCAACACAAGGTTAAAGGATGGAGACAACTGTATCACGCCTCCATGACACCTTAGAGAGAAAAGTAGATCTGGCCTAAAGTAGATCTCAGTACAGGTGTTGACGCGGTGAAGCATCATCCAATCACATGCTGATTCAACATAACTCTTTCTGTCTCTGATTGTGTGAAGGTACAGCCATGATCTCTTCAGGTCTGTGATGAAACCCCGCGGCGGCTCTCATCCTCTTCCTCTCACAAACTTCCTCCAGGAAGCGGTCCTCCTCGTCCTCCTCTCGGATCTGGGTCAGCGAGTCTTCCTTCGGAGGGATTCTGGGCCGTCGGAGTCCGTGTGCTCGCTGATCAAAGCCGGGATCTCCACCGGCGCCGTGTGATGTGGAGCTGAGCAGTGTGGATGTACCCCCCCGCTTCCACCACACCCCTCCCCCTCCCGTCCCGCCGCCAGGTGTTCTGCTCTTCTGGACCGGCTTCAATATTTCATGGCGTGCCGTATGCGCCGCTGCTCCTCCCGAGCCTCAATGCCAGCTCCTCATCTGCATATTTTTGGGGGCATGAGGACTTGGCGGAGCTGCACAGATTTACAGATGCAGCTGTTTCTGCAAATGTGCGTTAGTGTGTGTGTGTGTGTTCATGAAGAAGATGGAGAGCGTGATTTGCGCTACCTGCAGCTGCCTTATTCTGTTTGATTTCATTTGAGGAAGGAAATGCAAATATCGCAGCTCAGATGTGAGCGTTGCAGATCTGAGCGTTCGGGTTCACGGCTCAAATCCATTCAAACGTGCACCGCGGCAGTCAGAACTGTCTCCTCTCACCTCGCTCCACACCAACATGGTGCCGAAGACCACCTGCAGGCCGTCGAAGAAGTTGTCCCCGATGAGGATGACGGTGGCGCCGCCGGTCGTCCAGCCCTCGCTCGGGCTGATGGCTTTGATGCAGGGCGTGGCTGCTTCGGAGACACCACAGCAAACATGAGCGGTTAGAAACACGGTTCGCACATCTGCAGGGAACATGGTTGACACATCTGGTGGGGACATCAGGAATGAGTGTGTATCCGGACAACGTGACAAAAGGGGATCAAGTGACTTTTTGGTTGAGTTTGGTTTAGTAGCTGAGACGGTTTGGTTCTGGTTAAAATAAACAACTACTTCCTGTTTGAATGGAGGGCGAGCACCTGGACCAGGTCACCTGACGGCTCGGCTCTGTTGGTTTGTCAGCAGGTTAAAAAAAAGTTGTGAAAAACCACGTGCCTGAAAGAACGCATTAATTTACTATCGCATCCAAATCCAAAAGGCAGATTTTATAAATTCTTCTTCTCAGTGCCATCGTGGTGACGTTTCTCTTCATCACGGTTCACTCTGACCTCTGACCTCTCCCCTTCAGAACAAGCTGTCTGCAGCGAGAGTGCCTGCAACTCCTGGACTAACGGAGAGAGCTTTCACCCGCCGACACACCGCAACGATCCATATGGGGCTGTCGCCGTGACGACTAGACCGATCAGCCCAGTCCAGTCAGACAGGCCGACAACCTCTTTCACGCTCCGAGGGACGTTTTATCAGGGGGGGGGGGGTTCCAGTCAGAGCTCAGAGTTTTCTTTTGTTCACTATGATGATGATCTAAGCTGCGTTCAAAGACTCTGTCACACACTGTCTTGTCAGTGGACAATACGGATCACCTCCAGTTGGCAAGTGAACAGGAAGTGACCATATATGGACTGAGGAGGACGTAGAAACACTGTATCAGTCTGTCAATCAGATTGTAGCCCCGCCCTAAAGTACCCACTGCTTTATGGTCTGTTTGACTCCAAATGGACCATAATTCCATAAATTAACATTATGCTGCAATAAAGAAGACAAATCTAGAGGTTGAAACCATTATCTTATGTTTACAATATTTACTAAGAGAATAAATCAAGAGAGAAGTAGAGTGTTTTCTCATAGAGTTCTATAGGACTAGAGGAGTCTCCCCCTGGTGGTCACTAGAGGGACTGCAGCTTTAACACATGAAGCTTTGGCTTCAATAAAAGGGCCACCAAGTAGTGAAAAGTTATTTGTGTCATCTGGGCTCGTGAGAGGCTCATGATCTCACAGATGATGTCATGTGACTGATCCCGCTCTACCGGGTCCTGGTATTCAGCAAGTTAGATCGCCACACAGGTGTCTTCAGCCGGAGGTCCTAGTCAACTTCTCAAAGTCACTCAGAGCTTTCAGATGAAAGAAAGCAGAGGAGCAGCAGAGGGTTGATTGTCATCTCCTTATTAATTTCGCTCTTTTGTCGCCACGGTAAACAAACAGTCCAATGGATGAGGTGGCGGAGGTGGGGGGGAGAATTGGGGGGGGGGGGGGGTGCAGGTGGAAAGTTTTTCTCAAGTGAAAGGCCGGGAGCAGATGTTGGGAGGTTTTTTATCGGCCCTGGAAACATCCCAGTCTGGATGAGATGAAAGGGGCCGAGCTGAGATAGCGGGGACCGTCTGGCACAGGGGCCCCGTTTGGCCCCCGCAGGACACCATGCAGAACCCGTACCCCCACCACATGAATGTTTATATGCCGATCACAGGTGAGGAAACAACAACAGTGTTCTCACGATGGTGAGTGACACTTTGGTGTCAAATAGCATTTGTTTCATCCCCTTGGACGTGCCAGACAGGTGGGGTTAGAAGCAAAAAAAAGTCTGACTCTTTTCTTTGATCAACAATTCTCATCCTGTCTGAACGCCACCCGCCTGGTGCTACAAGTAGGTTAAACCAAACGAAACAATCAGACCCTCTCCCTCTCCCTGATAAACCGAGAAAACTTTAAACAAGTCGCCTGAGACCGCCGCGGCCGCACGTTGTCTCACAGTTCTAGGGTTTGTTTCACTCTGCTGTGCGTCCCAGTGGGACGGGGGTTAACCTCACAGGACTGAAAGGATGAGTGCCAAGAAGACAGAAGTTAACAAGAGCTTGTCTTGTTAACTTTTGTGTGACTGGAGGTGTCACCTGATACTGTTCAAAGTCCTCGTGTTCTAAGCCCCACCAAATAGTTAAAGTAAGCGAACAAGTTACTATGTCTTACTTTAAAAGCTCAAAACTCTTTTTAGTCCAGGGAGACGACAGAGTGAGGTGGTTTGGGGGGAGGACGGAGAACACAACAGATTTATGATGTTTGGTGCCACATAGTTTGAAGTGCTTGTTTTTCTCGGCTTGATGTCCCAAAGGGATTGGAAGAGTTTGGCTGAAGACGTGAAGAAGTGGCTGGAATTTTAGACACAACTGTATGAAAGCCGGGTTAGTCTACTATTTTTGTCGCTATGATATATGTACGGTAAGCCCCACCCGGGCTGGTGTGCCAAGTAGGTTAAAACAAGTAACACCATCTCCCCTGAAAAATCTTCAAACATTTTGAAGAGTTGAAGGGAGACTGCAGAAGAAGTCATTTGGGACGTGAGAGAGAGAGAGCGGACACGACTTTTCATTGATGTCTGACCGGTGGCCAGATGTTTGTTTCCACCGTATGTCCCAGTGGGGTTGGGTTTACCACACATGAAACAATAACAACTGCTGTGAGGCTTAGACTAAAGTATATACAAATAAAGCAACTTGTGTGACTGTCACTTTACTTTTACTCCGCCCCTCTGGCAGCCCTGGACTTTAGTTCTGCTTTTGACCGACTCTCACGTGAGACCATCTAAAGCCTCTATCTCATCAACTCCACCCGTATGGTGTTCCAAGTACAGCAAAACAAACAGCAGACTTTTAAACTTTAAAGCAAGCTGAGGGGAAAGTGCAGGGGAAGGAGGTCTGGAAAGTTGGACGATGTATCGATCTGATTGCTTTTTTAGCAAAACGTTGTTTGTTTTACTCTTCTGTAGGTGCCAGGCAGGTGGGGCGTTTCAACACAGGACAAAACAAAGAGTGCTTGGAGTTTCATGGGAAGTATGTTAATCCAGTCTACTTGTGTGTCCAACATTTGGCATCACGAGGGTCGTTACTGGTGCGGGCTAAGCCCCACCCATCTGGCACGGCAATTGGACCAAATCAAACGGGCGACATATGTCATCGCTCCTGGAAGCGCCGCGGTCAAAGCCGGAGGGTTTTTACTAGCGAGGCAACGGGGCAAAGACGTGTTCAATTTTACAGCCTCAGAAGAAAAAGTGTTACCGGTTCTGGTTTCATCGCAACAAGTTTATACATTTTTTTATTTGGGTTTTCGCTGCTGGAAGAACGGAGCGTTTGTTTTCGTCAGTGCAGGGTGTCCAACGGGGACCCGGCGCGGGACGGAGACATGCCAGCACCTGGAAGGGGTTCATGAAGCTTTTAAGATTCACTCACTGTTTTATTTTACTGTGGTTGGTTTTGAGACATTTAATATTTCCTACTTTTCTTTTGACTTCCTAGAAATTCTGAATCACACTTCAAATATGTCAAGCTCATAAATAAAGGGTCGTTACACCCATTTTGATGTCGTCTGTTGCTCAGAAACTACAATCGTTAGAAAGAAAACCCAGCTGCATTGTGGGAAATGTTAGTGCCAGATTTCCGGGGGACTAAAAGTCAGGAAATCCCCACCTGAGCTGTTCAGGCTCAGAGCTCCCTCTGGTTTTTATCTTTTTAAACCTCCGCCCGTTATGCCTTTTACCTTCAGAGGGGTCCAGGCGCCGGGCGCGGCGGCCATGTTTGGAGTTGTTGTGGACGAACATGTTGTCTGACACCGACAGCACGTGCCCGTCCACGTTGACCGTAGTGGAGACCACCACCTGCACACACGCACACGCACACACACACACACACACACACACACAGGTCAGCGCCATGTGGACGGGCCTCAGAGGAAGCGCTCACAGAGGAGGGAGGGCTCCTACCTGAAACCTCCTCATGTCTCGTGGGTTCCCTGCATTTTTCAAACAGTTCTGATTGCACTTGAGGAAAAACTTGAGGAAGAATCTGCAGGAAAAAAAGAAAAGAAAAAGGAACAGATTAGTTACACGGCTCCAAGACGCTACTCCGGGGTCAGAGAGGAGTCTGCGTTTTACATCCAAGCACAGTTCTATTGTTTCACAACCAAAGAAATAGAAACTCTGTTCTTTACCCAACGAATAACGACGTGGAAATGTAAACAACAACGTAAAGTAAGACCTGCACAGGACTTTTATTGTGAAAGGGGAAGGTCCACTTTTTCTTTTTTGACGCCGGGAGTGGTAATGAAGTCTTAAAGTTTTTACGTTGTTCTTTCATAAATAAAAGCGTTCGGTCCGTACTATGAAAAACATGTTACACAAAAACAACAATTTAAATTATAGATTTAAATAACTATTTAAGTATTGATCCCAGAAAAAAACTCCAATGCTTTGTCATAAACAACAGGTTATGCTACAGACTGTGTTACAGTTGCATTATATTATGTATCACAGAGCAAATAAAATACTTGTATTATTATTAACAATACGATTTTCTGTGTAAAACAACAAAGTGAATTGAGAGCCGAGTTTTAAAGGAATCCCGTTAACCAAACATAATTTCCTGTTTAAATTGCTGTATAAATGCACAGTTGACAATGAAACGCACATGTATCTCTGTGGCTGGTGAATAAATAAAGCGCTCCTCTCTCGCTCTGTGACGGGTTTACATCTTGTCTCTCATATGAAATTATCATTCAGCGGCGGCGCCCCAATGAGGACAGTCGAACACTTCCTGCAGACTTATGGCGTCTCATTAGGCCCCTCCCCCCTCCTGCCCACCCCACCTACATTGATTTACGCCCAGTTTCCACGGCAGCAGAGGGGTATTGATTGGGAATGGATATCAATGAGGATGGGCGGCAATAAGCCGCAGCTATGGAGGAGGACACAGGGGGGGTGGAGGGGGGGGGGGTGTTGGAATGGATGGCCACCTTAATGCATCTCCCACTGCCATGTAATCTCTGTGCATCCATCTTCTCGGACCATAAGCCCCCCTGTCCCCCTGCCCCCCCCCCCCCCCCCCCCTCCTGTTCGGATGGAGCGCTTCCTTTTTAATTGCCACATTATCACAATAATAATCCGAGCAGTTAACAAGCGGCAAGGTCGCAGACAGACATGTCACATTAACCAGGAGATAACCTCGGATACCTACAACCCATCCGCTGGTGCAGCAAGGCATGCTGGGAGTGCACAGACAGGGGGGGAGGCGAGGGAGGGGTGGGGGGGGGGGGGGGGGGGGGGGAGTTTAATGGTGGCATGAGGTCGGCATCGATTTCCTCCTTAATAAGACAGTTACAATATCTTTAAAGAGTCGCAGGCAGAATCCCTTTAATTTCACCTTAAACTGGATATATTTACACTTTAATAATGGTTATTTTAGGGGGATCGATTATGGATTGTTTTACAATTTGCTTTACAGGTTCTCCAATAATGAAAACGTTTTTTTCTATTAAGTTTACTTTTATTTAAAACCTTAAAGGAGGTTTCTGTTTTCGTTTCCGCACCTTAAATACTCCTTAAAACCCCATAACAACACATCCTTATATATTTTGATCCATCAATTAAATCCCATTTTAAAGGTAATTCTGAAATACTGAAAATCATTTAAGGTCTAATATTTAATACATTTTAATTATTTAATTATTCTATATTTATTGACATATTTAGGTTAATTTAAGGTACAACTTAAAGAGAACTTAAAGAGTTTTTATTTGATCCTTAAAACTCCACGATTGCCTCAGAAACCTGGATTAAAGTATTTCTACCTTCACAAGTTAAGAATAAAAATGCTTTGATGTTTGAATTTGACTTCAACGGATGAAGAGTTTTTCTTCAGTGTGAAACAGGAAAACCGGTCGGAGCCGACAGACGGATTCCAGTGCTCGTCCCAGCGTGTGTGCGCGTGCGTGTGTGTGTGTGTGCGTGTGTGTGTGTGTGTATCGACTGGAAGCCGATCTGCTGCTCTGGAGGCTCTAATGCCCTTTATGGAACAGAATAATATGGAGCTCCATTCAGATGATACCGAGTCCTTCAGAGAGCTGATATCGATCAATACGGATTGAATTAAAACGCAGCTGGAGACGAGAGACACACACACACACACAACAAGCTGATCAGACTGCCCAAACAGACACACACACACGTACACACAGCGAGCTGCTCAGAGACAAACATTTACACACACACACAAACACCAAATATACACACAAAGAGAAAAGTATACACACTGTGTGATACGCGTTTTTAGAACGATGCCAACAAACAACACACTCACCTAAATACACACACAGACACTACACAAACACATTTACACAAAAACCATACGGACTCACACACATTAGTGTGGACACACTGCCAACAACACAAATAAACAAAAACATTACAGAAAGCTGACTTTAACATTACACACACACTGACACACACACACTTGCTATCTAACATACGTGTGTGTCTGTTTGTGTGTGTTAGTCTCACTGACGGTGCGTTGACGTGGACCCACACACACACACAAAGAAACCATCGTAAACAGGTCAAAGCATGAAGGAGAAGATGAGCATTAGGGGGGGGTCAGGAGGGTTCGGGGGGGGTCGGCGTCTCTTGGTCAGTGTTTTGGGGGAGCGCGTTCGGTCTACCTGGCGGCCCTGTCGCCACGACGACGAGAGGAGGCGATGTTTACGATCAGAGGCTGCTGGGTGGTTCTAGTGGAGCAAATTTAAAGCTCATTTGGCTTCACATCGGGGGGGGTTGAGTGTTTTGGTGTGTATGTGTGTGTGTGGGGGGGTGGGGGGTCTGACTTCAGCGTTTTTTAAACCGGCCACTCCAGATGATGTCACCCCTCCAACCACACCCCAGTGCACTATGGGAAGCAATTACGTCGGGCTCAGATTACAAGGCCCTGATGAACACACACACACATACACACACACACTCCCCGGAGTCTCTCACTTATTACGTTAGAAGGAAAAAAAGAAGCAGAAAAAAGAAAATCAATATTTCAGCAGGAGTATTTTTAAAAGCCGTCGCTCGCCCTCATGGTTTGATGCTCGCAGTGAGAAGCCGCCGCTTTAGCACCTGACCACCCGGCGAGCCTGGGACCAGCACGCCGCCATCGACTTATCTCACAGACTCCACAGACCGAGCGTGGAGGGGAGGGGGGGGCAACAACCACCGAGCTCAACCGTCCCGTTTAGCCCAATAGAAGGAAAACAGAGACAGAGACTCACAGGCTGGTTTGTTCTACTGAAGAAGGAAACTAGAGAAGAAGAAGGCGGGTGGGGGGGTGGGGGGGGGAGGCGTGGCCTCATTAAGCGGACGAGGAAAGTCTAATATTGACTCTGCCGTGTTGTTGAGACGCCCTCTTCAAATAATTACTGAGGAATTCATATGATGCTCCTCTGCTGCTAATTAGGATATGAAACAAGAGCAGCTTCATGCTATTACCATTACACCATGATTCACTGGCCTGTGTGTGTGTGTGTGTGCGTGCGTGTGTGTGTGTGTGTGTGTGTGTGTGTGGAGATGAGGGCCCTCCTTGGCTCTGCTACAGGCCATCAATAATTCACAAGCCAAGATGGCAATTACAGGACCATGTACAATCAAACTAAATATTTGATGAGGCACTAAAACAGTCCCTGGAACAGATCTGCCTCCGTCTCTCTCTATCTGCCCCCCCCACCCTGACACACACACACACACACAGACTCTCCACTATCTATTGTCACAACACATTAGGTCCCTTATTCCCTAGACTTTGTCTTGACACGCAAAAGCAGTTTATTCTGCTAAAAGAGCCTCGCGCTATTCATTTGTTCCGTCTGAAATATTGAGCGCCGCCGTGCCGCTTCGAAGGGGGGGGGCTCTTTTTTTATTTTTGTTGCTACAAATAATGCGACAAGTGAAGAGGAGCAAAAACAGGCAAATAGGCGGAGGAGAGGGAGGAGGGGGCGAGGAGGGGCCAGGGGGCGGGGGGGGATTAAATATCTGAAATAAATCAATTTGTATCAATCAAATAAAAAAATGTAAAAAGGAGATGCTTCAACGCTTCTCCTTCTTCTCCTCTTCCTCCTCTAGTTTTTTTTAAGTTTAAAAAAAGGGAAGGTGTGTGATTCGTTGGAAAGTGTTTCATCTCAACCTTCAATCCAGGACTGGGTTTGTGTGTGTGTGTGTGTGTGTGTGTGTGTTCACTTGTTGAACCCGGAGGTTTGGTTCAGGTAGAGATGTTTGAACGGAGCTTCTTCCTGTTCGTGTTCTGCTGTTTCCTGTTAGCTGGAGGTGGAATGTTGTGTCTGTGTGTGTGTGTGTGTGTGTGTGTGGGGGGGGGGGGGGGGGGGGGTAAATATGTTATGTATCCAAAAACAGAACACATGCTGAGTTCCTGGAGGGCAGAGACGAACAGAACATCCCATAATTATTTCATACTGCTGAGAGAGAGACTGACTTTTTGTGGTTGAGTAAAGCAGTTTTCCTTTACAACACGCACACACACACACACACACACACACACATACATACACACACACACACACACTAAACTCGGGTTACTCCTCAGCTGTATTTTGGCAGCGTTGTCATGACGATCAGCAGTATTTGTCTCCACGATTGAAAAGTCATCCGTGTGACGCAACGCTGCAGCCGGTGTGTACGTGTGTGTGTGTGTGTGTGTGAACATGTGTGACATCATGACTTAAAAATGAGGTGGAAATGGAGTAAAATTGAAGAACATCCGAAAACAACGTTGGACTGTTCAGCCAATCAGACGCACCCAAATGATGAGCTTAAGAGGAACACACACACACTCACACACGCACCCACACACACACACACACGCGCACACACACATTTTAAAAGCAGCAACTGACTTTGTGAAACTCAAAGTGAGAAGGAGTAAAAAAGTGGAACACGAACGACACCAGTCCACCCAGTCTGTCACCAGCGGGCAGAGTAAACACACAGCAGGCATCCACACGCTGCCCTCCCTCCCCCCTCCCCCCTCAACAAGACGAGCTGCATCCCCTGGGGGATCATGGGAGTTGTAGTCCATGTTGTGCGGTATATGTGGACAGCTTGACAGCATATTGCCGAGCAGAGGGAGCGGCGAGCGAGCAGCTGCGTCCAGATAAACTAAAGCAGACGACCAAAACAGGGAGATATACAGGCCTTGAAACAGCCTGGAAACAGCCTGGGAAAAGGCTGACAAACCAAATGAAAACAGTCTAAAAACAACGTGAAGGCCGCAGAGAAAAAGTCTAGGAACGGCCCTTAAACTTCTTGGAAAAACTCTAGAAAACCAATAGAAAAAGACTCGAAATAACCTAAAAGCAGCCTAGAAAGAGCCTGATTAAAAAGCCTAGAAATAACCTGGAAACAGTCCCCTCGCTGTGGGGCCCTGCAGCACTAAATTAATAAAATGACTCTCCAGCCACATTTACTCGTACCACCTGCGATTTGTCCCATTAAAAATGCAAATATAATTGGTGTCTCCCTAACAAGAGTTCAGAAAACCAGAGGCGACCTTGCAGTGACTTCCAGGGGCGAGACACGTGTAAGTGTTTACGAGTTCAACACCTCGCGCCATCTTTTGTCTCCACAAACACACTTCACGTGTTCCTGGTTTCTTGTCTTCAACAGAACAAAGAAACTCCCTCCGAGTTCCCTCTGGAGGCAGACCGAGCTCAAGTCTCCACATGCAGCTCCACGGGGCCGAGACCAATCAATCGGGCCGATGGGAATCCGCTGGGGGAGGGAGGGGGGGGGGGGGGGGTGTCAAAGGTCACATGCTATGCATTACCAGGAAATAGTCAGGCCCTTAAACAAACATCATGTCATTCCAGCGTTTTCACTTCTTGGCTCTGAACATAAACTTCTAGAGGCCGTGGATGTCCTTCACTGAAACACAGAGGGACTTCCTGTCCAATCTTTGTCTCCTCTCAGGTCTAAAATACAACTCCAGGTCTAAATCCTGGGAAAACTCCACCTTCCCCCCCTTCCTGGTGCTTTAGAATCCTTCAGCTTCTACTCTGAGGAAAATCCTCCCAGAAGCCAGCAGATAAACTTCAAGCTGCCTGAAGCGAAAAAAAAAAGAAAAAAAAAATCTAACCGGAGCGTTTCTTTCCTGAAGAGTTGACACCGGGGAGGGACGAGCGGCTTGTGGCTCAAAGGCACGTTGGCCGCTGAGGAAGCAGCGCCGGAGTCAAAGCCTCCAAAGCGAAGGTCAGACCCTCGAGCATCAAAAGATGGGATTATTAAAATAAGGTCAGGAGCACAATGAGGGAAGCTGGGAAGCTCTGCGGGGAAAACGGCCTCCAAGAAACCCGGAAGAGTTTGTGACCCGACAAGTCCTCCCAGAGTACCACGTGTACACGCACTCAAAGTACTTGGATTCTGTTGGAGCGGGCGGGTCCACTTAGCCGAGATGTCTGCACGCGCTTCTACTGTTTTAGTTATTCCATGCGTGTTTTATACTGTTGATTAAACTGTACATAAGTAGCATCAGAGGCCGTGGCGGCACCTGTACTACGAGTACAGCAGCACCGCTACTACCGGTACTGCATTATTATTAAGGTACTACTGTTACTACTACGACTTCTGCTGCTAATAACACTGCCAGCTGTTTGAAGGACTGACGTCCATGTCGAAGCAGATGAAAATGAAATGTGAAGCTGCCCTTCTGTGGCGTTTAACCCCCCCCCCACGGTCAGATGGCGCCCTAGGTGACAGTAATGGTTTCTCCCAGCACTTGTGTCTCATTCATAAGAAACGTCTTCCTCTCCGGCTTTTATGATTCATTTAACACGCCCGCCCGAGCAGTAAATTCTTAATATGTACAACATGATTAAATTATTGCTCCACATTCAATCCGAGATGTCTAAAGATTTTAATTAATGTTTCACATTCTGTGAAATATGTTTTTTTCTGCATTCAGTCCATCACAAGAGCTCCTTCTCTTAAAGGGCCAGCCGCATGTTTTTATCAGTAAAGAGTATATTCATATTATTCGATTACTGCAACTACAACTACTTATACTACTATCTTCACCAATACTCTAATCGATACTACTGCTGCTATAGTGTATCATTACCACTACTACTACTAGAATTTCTGCCTTTAATACTACTACTAGTTATGCTTCATCTAACACAATTATTACTTTCTTTTACTAGTACTACCAGTTGAACAAAGTGAGAGCTAAATATAGTAACTTCTGCATCCTCCTTCAGCACATCTAAATGACTACTGCTAAAACCAGCACAACTAACGCTAGTATTTATGTCACTTCCTCCATCAATTCCTCCTCCCCTTCCTCACACAATGCAGAGCGCCACCCAAAGAAGGACAGAGTAAATGATGCCACATGTTTTTTACTATTTATTTGTTATTCTTATTTTAAAATAAAAATCTAAATTACACAAAGTAATTTTATATTGAATATGGAATTGTCTTCATATTCAGACTCAACTACTCATATACTTTCTTTCATGTGTTGCATTCATTCTTTTTCTTTGAGCATGGTTTGTTTTAATGATTTTGGTCTTTGCTTTGTTTCTTAATTGCTCTGAAAATTCCGTGTTTTTTTGGATTTGATCGATTTGAACACCGCGTTAGCAGAGATGGAAGGGAGCTGAAGTACAAGTATTGCTAGTCAGTGGTAATAATACTCTTTAAATATAGAGGAAGTCTATTGAACACACACACAGTGCTGATTGGTTGCCGATAAAAAAAGGAGGAATAATGATGCAAGCATTACAAAGTAAATGTAATTTACTTTCCCTTGAAGTCGGCGTCAACACCAAACACACGCCGGACGTTGCGAAGCACACACACACACACACACACACACACACATATATCCAAAAGAAGGAGCAAAGAAAAAAACTACACCTAATTGGCACAAACAGCTTGGAGAAAACATGATTTTTCCTGCTGAATCTGCTCCATCTGTTTGGCGCGCGGCGCCCGGGACCAGCGGTCAGCAGCAAGGTGACGCCAGCCGACGCCATCTGGCCTGACCTTGGATTAGCGCTCGCCCCGACGAGGGGGATTCTGGAAAAATATTCTATCCCAGACCGGGTTGGAGAGGAGAGAGGAGGGGCTCGAAGGATCCCCTCCTCTCTCTCTCCTACTCGCCTCCAATGCATTGGGGGTCATCTTCTGACAGATTCACACACAGCTCAGGGGGCGTGGCCTAAAGAGCGGGTAGGTGATTTTAAAAGTGGGAGGAGTCGGCAGAGGTCCTATTGGTACCGATTGGTGGACGAGCACAACGTAATTAAAAACTCCAAAAGAACATGGAGGGTAAATGAAACTTGTTGGTAGTTAGAGGTCAGAGGTCAGATAGATGCTGGTAATACTCATAGTGCAGTAGTATACCCATTCAGTACTTCACCTGGCATAGTACTTGTAAGTGGCATAATGAACGTGTAAATGAATACTGCTGAAAACTAAGAGAGAAGTAGAGTCATTTTCTCATAGACTTCTATAGGACCAGAGGAGTCGCCCCCTGCTGGTCACTGGACAGAATCCACACTAAGAAACCTTCTGCATCTCATATGTGAACACAGACTCACATCCTAATGTTCCCCAAAAATTTGTTTCTACAGGAAATAAAAGAAAAATCACCTAAGGGATCATGGGACTGTGTGTGTGTGTTTGCCTGCTTAAGTGAACTAAACCTCAAGAAAGCTTCCAAAGAACTGTCTGATCCGGGGCAGCTGTGACAGCGAGTTATTTTCTACTCTTCTGTACATTATATACACATGTATATCTACATAAATACATAAGATATATATAAACATGTGCATTTAGACATGTATGTATGAATGAACAGGCTGGTCGTGGTGCGTTCACTGACCAACAGCTGTGTGCGGCTCATGTTTCTGCTGTGGATTCATACATCTGGCTACAGATTTAACTCCCTTTTCTTAAATAAAAATATATAATGAATGAAAAAACTCCTCATGACATAAAGAAAGCATCAACTGAGAATCATAACTAATGTGGAATAATAACGTAGAAACATTACAATTAACTCCTGGTGAGAATAAGTGACATAATACTTTGATTGATTTATCATCATTTTACTGCAAAAAACGAGAGAAACAAAGAACACAAATCCTCCGCCGGCTGCACATCCACATTAATCAATCATCTATAATCAATAATAAAAAGTCAAGATTACACACGCAGCTATAACACACATGTACACACTCACAGTAACGCAAAACGGGTATTGTCTTGTGTGTTTTTGTTTAATATTCAAATAAAGTTTATCTTTGTTATTATTAATGTGCTGCACACACACACACACACACACACACACACAGGTCCGGAGGCGTCACAGACCATAATAGTCTTCAAACAGACTTCAATGAATGAGATGCACTTTATTAGAAATATTATAAATATTCATAACAGCGAGGAGAGGAGGCAAGGAGAGGAGACAAACACAGGAGACAAGGAGAGGAGAAGAAGAAGAAAGCAGGGAAGACAACTGGGTGAAACAAGGAGAGGAAACCAAGAGAGGACACATGGAGAGCAGGACAGGAGACAAGAGGAGACAAAACAAGGGGAGGAGATGAGAGGATATAGGGAGAAGACTTAAGTGGAGGAGACACAACAAACTACCGCCAGGGTCAAACAGTCAGGGTAGAAGCAAGGCATCATGGGAAATGAAGGCTTTAACACACCGCGGCATCCTGGTTCACAATTTAAACTTCAGACCGTCGGTGTCATCAGCGTGACCCCCCCGCCCCCCCTCTCTCTCTTCTGATCACCAGATCCTGCCGGTCCTCGTATCGGAGCTCTTTTTTCCCGCCCTGCGACTGCGCCCCTAAACGCCTCGTCAACATGTTTAATCAAATTAGCAGGCAGCCAAAATTTGACGTTTTTCATTAATTATACAGGATAATTCTAATTGCAAATTCAAATGTATTCCCTCTGAACAGAAGGTGTTCAGTAATATTTCAGAGAGATTTGCATATTAAATGGGGGTCGCTCTGCATTATGTATGCTAATGTATGCGCATTGTCTTTATTTTTAACCGGCGGGCCATATGCGCGGCTGAGCAGGTGAAAACAGCCCCGAGTGCTTCGTTTTGTTAAAACAAACGCCACTCTGCATTGGCCACTTCTCCACTTCCTGTCCTCGGCTTCCAGGGGAAGTGTCACTGCTTCCTGTTGTGTGTTGTTGTGTGTCGTTGTGTGTTGTTTTTCACGGCTCTCTCTCTCGGTGACGCTGCACCGTCAGCGCAAAACAGAAAGCAGGGGTGTTACACAGTGTGAACCAAGCGCACCTCCACCTACGCCACCTGCACTCCCCAGAACACTCGCACACACACACACACACACACACACACACACACACACACACACAGACAGACAGGCAATGATGCGGTCAGACAGGTATGGAAAATAAACACTAGCTAGAAAAATGCCTAAAAAAAAGGAATTTTAAAATAAATGGTTATGTTCTATTTCTATTTAAAGTCAAAATCATGTCATAACTATAGGAATAATGTAGAGATTTATAGAACAAGTCGAAGATTCAACAACATTAAGTCAAAGTAGTGACTTTTCAAATTGGAAAAAAGTTTGAAATAATAAAAGTAAGTTATTATGTGACTTTTTAAAAGTCAAACTTTTGATTTATACAACTTTGAGGTATTATGTCCATAGAGAACGTGATGTGATGTTTTAAGTAACATTTTTGAAATTTTCAGTTGAAATTGCAATTATGAGATTAAAAAGTAAAAGTCAGAGGAAGTCATGAGAATTTGTCATTTTCAAGTTGTAAATACTATCAACATTTTGACAAAATCTCTGACTTTAGAAGTAACAGAAAGGATGTGAATGTTTACATTAACATGAGAACAACTAAATGAATAGACATGTGACGTTATTATTGTCAAAACAGACAGTATTTTGCTTTTTTATCTTCCTCGGCCTTCTTCTTGCTCCCAGAACACAGGGAGTGTTGGAGGAGCTCTATTCGGCTGTCGGAGTCCCTGTGAGCACCTCCACCCTCTCCTGGTGGAGGGAGATGAAAAGCCCCCCCAAAACCAACTCCACCCGGTACCAAACCCAACGCCACTTACCGCGGGATTACCGTGTCTGTTAGAAGTGATGTGGCTCGGGCGGAGACACTAGAGGGAATACTGAAGGCTGCGGAGCCTCCAGGTGAGCGAATCAAACGCTTCCCTCTTAAGTGTCAGAACCCACAGGAGGAGAAAACCCTCCAACTCTCGTCAATTCAAATGTTTGGTTTTTTTTAACTTCAGTGGGCCTGAAAGAGGCTTTTTGGGGGGGGTTGGCTCCTTGATGTCGGCAACCTCCTCTGCCCCCCCCCCCCAACACACCCCACACGACGGCGTTCTACGAGGTGTTAACACGACGCGGGATCGCAGAGGAGGAGGGAATATAAAGATTAATTAAAAATCAGCCAAGTGTGAGCGAGCGCCGTGACACGTCAAAGCAGAAAGTCACTTTAATGAGCTGAGATCACAGCTCCGCCTCCTCTGACACACACACACACACGGCTCTAACTGCATACTGTAGTTTTACTTTTATCAATGACTGTAGTGAAAGTTACCATGGGGCTGGTGGGTCATGTGACTTCCTCTGAACAATAACCTCCAGTTTTGTCAAATTAGCCGAGTGGCAGAAACGCACAGTCGGATCCAATAAAAGGCTCCGGCTCCTTAACTCTCTTTTATCTTTGTTTACACCCATCAACAACCCCCACTACCCCCCCACGAATTCCCATAATTCATTGTTGCTGTTACTGCAGCTAATAAAATCAGCTGATGAAGACGATTAGAAATAAAAACCCCGATTGCTGGACCAGTCACCATTTTTGTGTTTTTAGTCACACATTCAAATTTATGGATGATGATGTCTAAACTGTAAACAATAATAATAGCGTCAGCGTCATCGATCTGACAGAATGGCTTTAGTCTCTTAGTGATAAGTTTGTTCGACTTCCAAGTTTCTATTCTTTAAGTCTCTAGAGACCAGCAGGGGGCGACTCCACTGGTCCTATAGAAGTCAATGAGAAATAGATGTTCATTTTTCATTGTGATTACGTCACACTTCTCCCGCTCAGATTTGTTGCCTCTTTCTTTTTATTCTGAAAGTTGATGTTACCCAGTAACATGTTTACAGCCGGACTGTAACAGGCGCGTTGGAAACAAACAACAAGTCTGTGTGAAGGTTGAGAGGTCAGGAGACGTGGGATGTGGAATTGGAAGGGCGGCAGAACATCTGTACTCAGCTGGAACAAACAAGGTTTCCCAAGAGAAACTCCCATCATCCACTTCCTCTCGCCCTCTCTCTCTCTAAATATAAAACACATGTCTCTCTATCGCCGACCGGAAGCTGCAGATCTCAATCCAGAGATCAATCCCTCGCCACCACGTGAGATCAGACTGTGCACTGTAACCGAGGCAACGGTTAACAGCAACGCCGCCCGACAACGTGCTAAGCTAACGAGCTAACGTCAGAGAGACTCAAGCACGACAAAGGGATTGGATCTAAGCGCAGCTTGAGTCCTCAAGTGGATCCTGTCATAAGAAAGCCCATGTTTCAAGTGTCACGTGTGTATGGATGCGTGGTTAAAGGATGACATCATCAGTGTGATGGATGATGGGAGGAGGAGATTCCCATGAAATCAGAGAGGAGGAGGCAGGCGGGGCAGTTTGAGGAGAAAACTGATCAATTAAACTATAAATGTAAATGTATTTGAGTTAAATGTATCTCCAGATCAGAGACTTTGTTAATCAGCTCTTTGTTTGTCTTCAGGACACAGACAGGTAGCTGAAGAGGAGACGGACAGACAGGTGAAAAGAGACAGACAGACAGGTGGCACGAAGACCAAAGGAAAAATGAGAAAAGGGGGCCGACAAGGAGGGACAAAAAGACAAGTGGGAGAGACAGACAGGTGAAAGAGAGACAGACTCGGCTGAGTGACGGACAAGTGGGAGACAGTCAGGTTGGAGACAGACAGACAGGTAAAAGACAGACAGGTGATCCCTCCCCAGTCGGAAAAAAACACTTCATTACCATTAACAGACAGGAACAAACACTCAGCCCCAGTGGTGTGAGTGTGTGTGTCTGTGTGTGTGAGAGTGTGTGTGTGTGTGTGACTGACTGACAGCTGCAGAGAGCTACCGGTGTGAGTGCATTAATTAATGACTGACGGCTAAACAGCCACAGCAGTAATAACAGTTAAGCCTGCTGGCGCTCGGGGGGGCCACACCGACACCGATCGATGGATCAATGCTTGTACTCTTTCTCACACACACACAGTCCATCATTCTCACTTCCTCTACGCACTCCTTCACACACACACACACACACACACACACACACAGAAGTAGGTGGCCCGGCACCCTCGGCTAACGGACACGAGGCCCCTGGAGGATCCTCCAACACTCACTTTGTCTCCTCACGTTTGTTTGGTGTGTGTGTGTTTTTTCCTAGCATCCTCTAGTGGGGCATGGGGAGTGTGTGTGGGGGGGGGGGGGGGGAACTCTGTGAGCTAATTAGAAGGGGGGGGGTAGGGGTAGGGGTTCGGGTTTTGACAGGTCGGATTAGCGAGGCGCGATTAGGAGAATGGTCCACGTACGAACCGCTAAGCCATGTGTGAAGCCCGGGGAGGCAACGCCGTGCATGCTGGGAGAGGAAACCGAGGAGGACAAGCCCCTCCCCCCACCCCCCCCCCAACTCTCCACAAACCACAGGCCTACTTCTCCACCACCACCCCTGTAACCCGTCCCATCCATCCAAATACAGAGCATCGTATTTACAGCATCAGTCTTTATTTCAAGAATGTTTTTCAAGGTTTATTATTGTAGTACTATGTGGTTTGTCCTGTGTACTTGTATACTTTCTGCATACTTAAATACGTCTCTGTGTTTGATACCTGCTCGGAGACTACGAGTTTTGCCAACTCCACATGCCCTATTTTAATGTTTAATGTTCATTACGAGCTCTGGCCCAACCAATAATCAATCATAGAAATGTAGAGAGAACAGATATTGTTTTATTTGGTTGCTTAGTTTTTTAAATCTAATTAGATGTAGAAATTTGGCATTTGCGTTTTACTTTCATTATTATTAATAATCATTGAATTCCAGAAAGACTTTTTATTTCCACCATTTTACAGGAGAACAAACACCAATTTGTATTTCTTTTATTTAAATATTGTCTCTATGCTTTTTCACTCCAATAACACAAGAGAAATTCACTTATTGGATTATCAAGTCCTTAATCCCTTAATCTCCTTCCTGTGGTTTTATCTGATCATGTAACTAAATAACCAAGGAAGTCTTTGGTTTGTAAGAATCAAACTCCTTTGTTCCTATTAAAGGTCCAACGGACTTCTTTAAGACCCCCCCATAAAGATTATGGGTTCCATAAAGAGCTCCTGGTTTGTCCCTCCCGGCTCCCTGTACCTCCGGCTGAGAGGCCTTTAGGGTCCAGCTGCTGGACGCTTTATCACCACCAGAAGAGTTTAAACAATGGAAAGTGGGGAAGGGGAGAAGGAAGGAGGAGCGGGTGGGGTTATGGGGGGCGGGGGGGGAGGGGGGGGGATTTGGCAGAGCGGAGTCTTCGCTCGGCTGGCGGCGGCGGCGGCGTGAAGCGGACTCAGGGGCGTCCTTACTGAGACGCCGTTAGGCGTTAAATGAACACCTGGCCACAGAGTCGCAGGCCGGGACGCTGGGTGGTGATGAGGAGGAGGGGGAGGAGCAGGAGGTGAAGGAAGAGGAGGAGGAGGAGGAAGAAGAGGAGAAAGAGGATGGGAAGGACGAGCAGGAGGTGGTTTAAGTTTAGTCTGCAGATGGGGAGGGATCAGCTTCACAGGAGGCTCCTGATGGTCAATGCAGGAATCTGGTGAAACGAATGGAGGCTGGCGTGTGTGTGTGTGTCTGTGTGTGTGTGTGTGTGTGTGCGTGCGTGCGTGTGTGTGTGTGTGTGTGTGTGCGTGGGGTCCTTCTTTCCTTCGGATAGAAAAATCACAGATATTATCTCTGTTTCTTGCTCTTTTCCCTCCACATTTACTCCATTGTTTTGTGAGTGAATGGATGAATGGATGAAACCAGGTGGACCCATCGTGCGTTCATCTGATGGCCAGTGCTCCCATCACAGCTTCTCCTCCTCTGAGGTGAGGGAACGTTCAGCTCGGGGGGGGTGTACGTCTGGATTAGCATTAGCTAAAAACTCTCCACCAGTCTCCCCGAGTGTCATCCCGCTTGCTTAAGTTAAGGTGCAGCGACTGGCAGTGATTTGCATAAGTAATTAGCTAATGTGCTGTTCAATTTCTCTCCCATCTGGCTCGCTGAGCTACACCTCATTTCTCAAATTGACAGGCCGGTCACTATTGCTAGCCGCACGGCAACAAGGCGCCCACCAAATTAATTTGTCAACCTTCTCCTGTAATGGGACATTCACCTTGAAAACTCAATCTACCTGAAGGGGCGAGAGTCCGAGGGCAAGGCGGCGAAGATTTTTTTCCAAAATAACACCAAAAGCAATAAAAAAAAAAATGAAAAGGGAATTGTTTGAGGGGTAAAGAGCCGAGAGCAGGTGGTGCTGGTGGTGCTGGTGGGGCTGCTGGGTGACAGCGCTGGAGATTGGACGAAGGGAATGTTGTGTTTGAAGGAGAGCGCAGGAGAAAACAGATCTGAGGTCAGTTCAGAATGAAAGTGGCCGAGGAAGATTCCCTCAGCAGAGCTCAACCAAGCCTTCTGCAGCTGCTATTACAATTCAATGATTCATTCACAGCTTTTCCAGCTCTTATATCCTCTTCTGTTTTTAGTCAAATATATTTTTTTCATATATTAGAGGTTTTCAATTCTATATAATGTCCCATTTTAAAAGATTAATTGTTGTGCAGTTTTTACTGCACAACAATTAATGTCTTGTTAATGTCTTGTTAATGTCTTGAAGTAAATGTTACATTTACTTCTATTATTTACTTCAACTACACAACATCTCAGAGGTAAATATTGACATACATATATATTTATACTTTTTAAAGTAACTTAAAACATCTGAAAGCAACCAGCAGTCTATGAAGGCATCATAATTAATGCATAAAACTAATAAAATACAATCATATTGACAATATTCTGCTTTGTGAACTAATAAACTTTTTGAATGAGTGTGTGTGTGTGTGTGTGTGTGTGTGTGTGTGTGTGTGTGCGCGCGCGCGAGCGTGTGTAAGAATCTCAGATTCACATAACTTCATTTGGAGACAGAAGTATTGATGAATCCTCGGGGCATCCTGCTGCTGATCATTAAAATACACCATCACACACACGCACACACACACGCACACACACACACACAGACACCTCTGTTTTTTTGTAATTTATCTCTCTTCCTCCTCTTCCAAATTCCCTCCATCCCAGAGCAGGAATGGAGTGTAGTGTGTGTAGTTTTGGAGGTGTGTTTGCGTGTAGTTGTGGGAGTGTGTGTGTTTGTGTGTGTGTGTGTGTGTGTGCGCGCACTCAGGGACCAAAACCTGGGGAAATGGGCCAAAAAGTGAATCTAATGAAACCTCCCAAATTAATTTTCAGTCTCTTCCTTCAGCTGCAGGCAGAGAGACACAGAGACAGACAGACAGAGAGAGAGAGAGAGAGAGAGAGAGACACACACACACACACACACAAGTGGAGGTACACTTCCTGTTTCATCGAAGTTATACCGTATATAAATAATAATACATTTGATATTTTATTAATGTCTTTCGGCGGTAATTCACAGAAAGAAAAAAAAAATGTGTGCTTCAAATGACGCAAACGTTGACGCAAGAAAGTGAGACGAGCGGACGGAGAGAAAGACAGAGGCACAGAGGGGTGGACAGACAGAGAGAGACAGACAGACAGAGACAAGTAGACAGACAGGTAGAATGGTGGTGTGCAGCTCATCGTACTGGGAGGAGCGGTGTCTGTCTGTCTCTCATTTAGCTGCTCTCTTATTAAATTCCTTTGTACTGGGAGGCTTTTCACTCCACCAGCTGCTGCCTCTGTGTGTGTGTATGTGTGTGTGTGTGTGTGTGTGTGTGTGTGTGTGTGTGTGTGTGTGTGTGTGTGCGCATTAAGCTAACATAGCTATTAGCTTTGATAGCGGTAGCCCTTCCATATGGCGATCTAAGACTGCTCTTTAATGTAGCATAGCATGGCCCTGATGTTGCTATGGCTCCAGCGGCGCCCCCCCCCCCCCCCTTCATACCCCCACCCCACTGCCATTTAGCTCTCCCTTCCATTGCGCCACATGCCGCAGCGACCTTGGCGTTTCCAGCGGCACGCCCGCTGCCATCTGCAGGCGGCAGGCTTGGGCAGTAAAGCATCGCGACCCCGAGTTTTTTGGGCGCCGTTATGCCTCCGTCAGGGGCCCTGTCCAGATGGCACTACCCACTAGGAGGGGTTTTTACTGCGGGGCTGAAGGAAGACGACGGCGGGCGGGAAACGAGGATGAACTCACACCTCCCCTCCTCCTCCTCCTCCTCCTCCTCCTCCACCTCCTCGTACATCGCTCTGCCAAGTGACAAATTTCAGCTCGACCCCCCCCAAAAAGCCGCCTCTTCAGTATTTCAGTCATGACCATCCGGCAGCGGATGATCCTGCACCAGGCAAGAGGGCCGAGACGGAGGAGCCGGTAAAGTTGGAGGACCCGATGGAGACAGAAGAACCGGTAGAGATGAAGGAACCAGTAGAGATGGAGTAACCGGTAGGGACGGCGGAGATGGACGAGCCGGTAGAGACGGAGGAACTGGTAGAGAGCGAGGAGCTAGTAGAGATGGAAGAGATGGAGGAGCCGGTAGAGACAGACGGGCCGGTAGAGACGGAGGAACCAATAGAGGAGGAGGAGGAGCCGGTTGAAACGAAGGAGCTGGTAGAGATGGAGGAACCAGTTGAAGGGGAGGATCCAATGGAGATGGAGGAGCCGGTAGAGACAGACGGGCCGGTAGAGACGGAGGAGCCAATAGAAGAGGAGGGATCGTTAGAGGGGGGGATCCAATTCACTGACCTTTGACCCAACGGGTGAGAAGGCCCTGTTGATCTTCCCGCTGTGTTAGCATGTTGCAGTTAGTACGTTGCCATGGTGACCTCACTAATAAAGGTGGTCACAGTTCTGGTTTACTGGAACGTTTTGGTGCTGTGGAAATATTTTGGGGGGGGGGGTCTAATTTTGATTTGAAATATTTTATGCTTTGTTTATCTGATAAAAGATTATTTGAGACTTTCACTTAAACATTTTGAGTTTATAGTATGAAAGATATAAATAATCACATTTACTATTATATTTACATTCAAACCTCCAACCCCTCTTAAAGCTCTGATCAATCAGCTTGAATACTTTTTTTGATCTGGACTCTTTGGTATTTAAATCCCTGATTAAAGGGCTGTGCTTTTCTTTCGAAGTGTCATTATTAATTAACACCTGTTGCCTCTTCTCTAGTTCAATTACTAAATATATATCCTACACGATAGTAATAAATGCGATTGACAATATTAAACTACATAATCAACTAAATAAAACAACAAACAGGAAACACTGTTGAGAAACAAATAGAATCTATAACATCACAGGACAGATTTCCTGTTTTTAAGGGAAGGAATCAATCCAGATCATCTTAAAAAATAATTAACTGTAAATAAATAAAGGACAAAAAGATGTCTCCTCTCCAGGAGGTGAACTTATCAGCAGTATTTATCAGCATAACACCGCTGCACTACATTGCCCTCTCACACAAACACACACACACACACACACACACACACACACACACACACATACACACACACACACAGTCTCTCATTAGTGTCGGTCAGCAGGCATCAGATGAGACAAAAATAAGAAACCTGTGCTGGTGGTCAGGAGGAAAATCAATACCTCCATCTTTACTGTATGGAAGGGGGGGAAGATGTGGACAGGGGGGATTCTGGGTAATTCCTGTCTTCAAATTACTACGAAAGAAGAAAATAATATACATCATATTTGTGTGCTGGTGTTTGGGTGTGTGGGTGTGTGCGTGTGTGCGTCTGTGGTTGAGTGTGTGCGGGTCATCGGGGGGGTCTGAGCCCGTCCGTTGGCTATTAGCCACCATTTTATCTCCTGTTAGTCTTCTCATCTCTAACTCAAAGAGAATAAATAAAGAAGTTTATCCCTCTGAAACACCCAAAAAGAAAAGGAGGGTGGGGCGACTTGTGGGGGGGGGGGCAATGAAGAAAAAAAAAACGGTAGAAAAAGAAAATCTCCAATTCATTGAGATCAAGTCAATAACACTGTAATATTTATGAAGGCTGGAAGCCAGGCTGTCCTAAAACCCAAACTCCAGCAATCCTGAATTATAAATTGGTATTGATTTGTGTTGTGGGTGAGTGAGCTGCCGTGTGTGTGTGTGTGTGTGTGTGTGTGTGTAGCAGCAGGATACAGCTCAGCTGCTCGATTGTTTTCACGCTTTCACAGAAAAAAGAAAGTGAAGCGTCTTGTTTGCCATCAGTTTGTAACGCTGAAGAAACTCTCAGAGAAGGTGAGCGTGTCTGTGTGTGTGTGTGTGTGTGTGTGTGTGTGTGTGTAGATGTGTGTGTGTGTTCGTTTGTGTCTACACACTGGATATACCACTGTGTGGAATTTGTTGAATTATGTCAGTTCACTCGGAGTAAAATCCTCTTAATGCTGGTTCAGTTTCCTGGAGATTTTCTTCACGCTGCCGGTGAGCAAACACACACGCACACACACACAAAAGCACACACACAGGTTTGTCTTTTGTACTTTTACGTGTACGCGTTGGGCCTCCAGACAGAAGGCGGGCAGATCGATCAGCGTAAAGGTTCACAGTGATCGTGTCTTTTCCTACCAGGTGAGTTCACCTCAGATGATGAACTTCAGTGGATTTGTTTGTTACCGCGGTAACTGCTGGATGTTCTTATTGAAATATATTTTAATAAACACAATCAGGGATTCATATTTAAAGTAAACTCAAACAAAAGAAAGCAGAGCTGCAGGAATAGTATTCACATGGACATGTTTGAGGGTTTTTATGCCAACAATAAACAAGAAAAAAGCTCACACACACAGACACACACACACACACACACACTCAGCATGGTGCTGGCTGTGTTTAGCCTCGGCGGTGAGGTTGGCGGAGCTGATGGACACCCACTGCGGTGCAAAGGGATTATACAGCCAGTGCGGCAGGTAGCGACACACTCTGTCATGCTTTAGACCTGCTGCTGAGACAGTAAGAGTGTGTGTGTGTGTGAGTGGGATGTCATCACTGGGAGTCAGTCAGTCCAGTTCTGTTAAGTATCTGCAGACCTCTAAGGGAACTTTTAACTCTGAAGGTCTGGAGCAAACTTTTTGTCTTTGTGAGATTTAAATTTTAGTTTTGGATTGTTAAAAAATCGAGGAAACTGAAGAACTACCTTTCTACATCACCTACTACCTTGCTTCATCAACTACTTCCCGCTTTCATCTGCTACTTCCTGGGTTATCACCTACTTCCTGCCTTCATCTGCTACTTCCTAGGTTATCACCTACTTTTTGTGTTGTCACATACTTCCTGTCAACATCCTCTACTTCGTTACATCACTTACTTTCTCTCATCATTAACTTTTCATCGTCGTCACCATCCTCCTTTAGTCATCACCATCCCCATGTAGTCATCACCTACTTCCTGTTATCACTTACTTCCTGTTATCATTGTCATTGTCTTCTACATCCTGTCGTCCTGTTATAAAAGGTCCTTTCACCCAAATCAAACACAAAACAACTGGAGTGAAGGCAAACAGGTGGAGACGCCTGCAGGCCACTTGTACAGGTGGTGTCGCTAACTAAGCTAACTATGCTAAGCTAACTTTAGACAGCCTCAACTCAAATGTCCACTTTCTTTCAACCACCATGGCTCGCATGACTGAAAAGGGTCCGTGCAGACAGACAGGCAGTCAGACAGGCAGGGTTTAGGTCATTATGTAACCCACACCAGTGGCTCTCCTTGCCCCCCCTCTACCCCACCACACACACCCCTGCCTCCCCCATATCCCATCCCCCATCTTTATATAGAAATCAATACCCTCTTAATCTGCCCTCCTCGCTCTTCTTGCACATTGCCTCCCTCCTCCCTCCTCTTATTCTCACCCCTCCATCAACCCCTCCATCACCCGTCGCTCCATCTTTCTTCCTGCTGTCGCTGAGTCTGGACTCGCCCGCCTCACATTTCATTCTTCACACCGCAGACACACACACACACACACACACACAAACACACACATCTGAAAAACCTACAATACTACAAACCAAAATAATATAATTATTCTTACTTTCATTAGTAAACATAAATGACTTATGAGGTGAGATATTTTTTTAATTGTTTTCTTCGCTGTGAAAATTGAATTTTTACACAACTTTCCCTTCTAACGAAAATAACTGCTCCTCTTATGATTGGAAGATTTCACACTGAGATTAAATGTTTGAATCTTTGGAACCAGAATAGAAGCTGCAGCAAGTACACAACTCTTCAGAACTTCTTACTCTCATCTCTAAAGATCGATTTAAATACCCAGATTAATACCAACAAGGACTACAAAGGCAGTTTTTGCTTCCAACATGGCAGCCGAGACTGTTAGCGACCGCTAACCGATCACATGCGACCGTCACCTGCCTCCACCGACAGGAAGTGGCAGAGGAGCCAAACCAACGTCTGCTAACACACACACACACACACACACTCCCCCACATCTGCTGGCGAAGCAGGAGTCCACGGATGGTCGTCCTTAATTAACCACACCGCACTCATATTCCTGATTAAACCATGTGTATGTGTGTGTGTGTGTGCGTGTGTGTGAGTGTGTGAGTGTGTGTGTGATGGAAGGTTATCAGTGCATTCTTAATTGGGAAAACACTCAAGTGATTAACAAGAAGAAGAGGGGCGAGCGAGCTTCAGCCTGAGCATCAGTGAGAGTTGACGTCCTGAATACTGAAACAGTTTCCTCTCTGTGCCCTAAAAACGTCCCTAAAGCTGAAGCTACTAACTCTACTCGTCAGGTGTCCTATGAAAACTGAGATCAACCACGTGATTCGCCAGTGGTGAGGGGGAGGGGGGGGTGTCTTTGGTGAGGGGGGGAAGCCAAAGATCCCATGATCCCCCGGTGAGTACCCCGCCCTGTGTCAGGTGGGGGTGGGGGTGGGGTTTCCTGCTGAGCACAGCTGGATGTTGACACGCTGGGGCAGCTAACGAACCTGCGGGTGATGATGTAATCCCTCAATCCAATTAGGAGTCAACAGGAAGTGGGAAGCAGCCGACGAGATGGGATCAGCTGTGGTCCCCCCCCCCACCATATTGGCGGGTTCACCCAGCGATGCCTTCAGGGCTCTACACCATAGTCGGTTATTTCTGGTTCGCCTAAGGACGGCCACTTCCTGTTCCCGGTTAATTTCACAGGTGGAATTTAGATTAATTTGTCAACACGGAATTGAAACTTCTGACCTTCTATTTTAAAACCTATATTTATATAATTGTATCCCCTTAAATCTGTTTTCATATTGCATTTCTATTTGTTTTTTTCACTTATTTTTGTTCGTGTTAAATTTTCTTTAACTCCCCCATAATAATGAATATGTCAGGAACATGAATATAGTTATATATATAAAATGATATACTATATATAGTTAACTATCAGATATAAGAATACATATCTTTTGGTTTTGGATATTTATTACTATTTCCCAAGAGATATTGGACTAAAACAACGGCTGATTTTATTACCTACAGCCATGATGCTTCATGATGACCCCCGGCCCACTGTAAATTTCTCCCTCCATGCACAGCAGACCTGAAGGAGACCCAAGCCCCTACCCCCCTCTCCCCCCCGAGATTGAGACACCTAGACAGATTAACAGTCCCCCCCCCCCCCCCCCCCCCCCCCGGTCCCACCACCAAACCACCAAACACACATCTTAGAAGGAGAAGCTCAAGCCTCCTTTGCTTCTCCTGAACGTGAACACTTCTAGAGAGGAGCGGTTCTGGTGAAGAGATGCAGAGGTCACACATAGACAGCGACACAAACACACACACACACACACACACAGCGTTACTCTAGAGCTATTCTTGTTTCTGGTCTTGGTCACATAAAGTAAACACAACTCTAAAAACAGGACTGACACTTGGCCTATGATCGTCCCCGCCCCCACCCTTCTCCCCATCTCCCCCCTTCTCTCTCTCCCTCTCTCTCTGAAAAAAGTCAACGATTAGAACTCTGATAGTATACAGCCAGTGATTTTAACGAGGAGGAGAACCAACACGAGAGGAATCCAACAGAAGTCTGAGAGAAGAACTCAGAGCGTGAGAATAACTCACATCTGCCAACATCTGTAATTCACACAGACTTCAAACCTGATTAGTGTCCACTGCACCGGACTGGGAGGACTATAGGAATTCTTTTTCAATTTAATTTTCATCCCTTGGGAAACTGCAGGGAAATGTGCAGATGTGCCGCCTTTTAGCCCAACAATACTAGATCCTACATTTCCCACAATGCACCTGGAGGTACTGTTACGAACTCTATCCACACTTAATATGACAGAATCTTATCACACAGCCAATCACTTTACCCATGATGCATTGTGTAGTCTCTGTTACACGTCGTCGTAACGACGGCGTCCTCCGATAACTGACATAAACCTAAGCCCCCCCCATCACACTCAAAATTAACCAGAAACCCCTGCGGCTACCTTCAGGCCTTTCCTCTCCCTCTCCGACTCTTCCTCACCCTCTGCCTCCCCCATCTCTCTCTCTCTCTCTCTCTCTCTCTCTCTCTCTCTCTCCCTCTCTCTCTCTCTCTTCTTTCAATTTTAGCCTGCCCAGTAATGTCCTGCTTTTATTGTAAATCTATACTCTTAATCTTGCCGGCTCCGATGGGCCCCGCTCCCCCCGATCAATATGCTACGATTGCTGGGAAGAGTCCACGGGGGCAGCTAACCCCTCCCTCCCAATCTCACCCCCCTCTCCCACCAGGACCCTATGGAGCTAACCCTCCATAGGGTCCAACCAGGAAACGGGCCTCATAGTTAAAGGACTCTCACCCCAAACAAAAGCGACTGGTTTCACTTCATTAAGGGAGATTCTGGTAGTGAAATGCATCCTGGGAGTCGTAGTTGACTTCCCTCCTTCAGGCGTCGTGAATGCTGGTTAACAAAATTCAATCTTCTAACTTCACTACACGTTAATTCTAAAAACAACAAGACAAATAAATCTGGTCCAATAGATGTCTACGAGAAAATTACTTTTTCTGATTTACTCCCTCACTAAACATTGTAAACATGGATTTATGGTCTCAATCTCTAGTTTCAAGTTTTCTTCAATGCAGCGTGATGTTAGTTTAGCAAATTATAGTCCATTTAGAGTCAAACAGACCACAAAGTAGGAGATACACGCCGATTGACAGCTTTTCTACCTCCTCCTCTGTCTAGAAACTGGCACTTCCTGTTTACTGGTTACAAAAAAGCAATATAGCGATGACAACTACGTCCACTTCTCATTTACGTGGGTGTAGTTCTCAAGTACAAACATAATGACAGAAATAATTTGCACCATATTATTGCTGGTTTGACTGATGAAGGTTAAGGACTGAAAACAGACTTTTTTTACATGTAACTAACAAAAAAATGAAAAGAAGAAACGTGCTCTGTTGTAAATCAGAGGCTCCTGCTGCTCCTGCTCCAAGGAGACCACAAAGCTTCTTAACTGGGAGACGAAGACGGTGAGCATGAGTTTTAGCAAATAATGAGATGGCTTGGAAAAAAAAAGAAAAAAAAAACATGTCATGTGCAAACGCATAGGCCTTGACTTTTCCCTAATTTGGTTCACGTGGCAAATAAAGGACACTCACTTCCAATGTGTTTAAAGCAGGAGGCTGATGGGACATTTTTTACTTTATTAGATTTATTAGGTTTTCACTCTAGTGTTATTGTTGATTCTTCTGAATATTTCTTCTGAAGTGGCTATTTGAGCCTTTATAAAAAATTTGTTAAATCTACATGTTTGACGAAGGATATAAAGTGTTTGATACAGTACACTGTGATGTAAGAGGTTTAAACTGTGATTTTGGATGTTTATAAAGTGCTCCAGACTGTAAGCCTCCTGTTTCTAGGGAGATATTATTAGTGTGAAACTCTTCAGAAAAAGGAAGCAGTTCCTGTTAAATCCAAGCTTCCATGATGTTTCACCAATAATTCTCGAAGGATCTTTGTCTCTTTCATCCACATTTTGTTCTCCTAAATGTGCTAAACCAAATAACTCCTCTCAGTAAACGGTTCGATGGCCCAAGGGTCCCTGCAGGAGGCGAAGCGGGAGGCCTATGGTGAGGGCTGAGGTCAAAAGTCACACTCTATCACTCTAAGCTCACCGCTCAACAGACAACATCAACGCCGCAAATGGCGTTACAGCATCAAGTGCTGATCCGTGAGTGTGTGTGTGTGTGCTTCAGCGTGTATATGTGTGCAAAGTGGGGGTCGTGACCTCCATGTAAGGCCCGGCCATTAAAGTGGAAGGGTGATGGTCATAGGGAGGAGGAGGGAGGGAGGACGAAGAGGCGTGTTCTGGGTAATTAGAGCTCGGCCCCCTCGTACGCCCCGACACTCAACGGCAATTTATTGCCCCGCTCGGGCAACTTGTCCACCCATCTAATTGCAATATTAGCGCGTAATAGCGGCGGTGTTGCGGCGATCCGTCAGCGTAACAGTTCTGCCGCCTCGGCAGGATTTCGGCCATTAACGGAGGAAACAAAGCGACCTCTGAGAGATCAGCGCACATCTATATGCACACGCACACACACACACACACACACACACACACACACACACACAACCCAAATCACTTGCTGCTTTTGGAAGAGACCCCAATGAAGGTTCAGTTTGCCACAAAAGCATGTTTCTATTTTATTCAATTTCTTTATTTTTTTAATATATAACTTTTTATTTTTTAGACTTTTTATTATTTACAATATCATTTTAATAATTTATAACAGCAGTGTCTGAAAGTCTCTTTCATTAACTTATTCTCTTTGTGTAACATAATAAAGAGTCAAATAAAATCACTGGGTTTGTTATTTTCAATGTTATGTTATTAAAATAATAAATGCAACCTGTTCCTAACATCTGGTTTAACCTGCTGTTATTAACGTACTCGCCTCAAAAGCATGAAACCCAAACTTCAGTCAGGAGGTCAAAGGTCACAGTGGAGAGATGAGGCAACGCTCACAGATCAAGGAAAGCTAATAAAACAGAGAAAGAGCTTTGTGTTAAATGATGATGCATGAAGATCCGTGTGTGTGTGTGTGTGTGTGTGTGTGTGTGTGTCTGTGAAATTGTGTGTGTGTCAGTTTGATTTATTTCAGCGAGACGTGAATTCACAACATTAAACCGCTTTACTGTAGCTACTGAGCTACATCATTTGCATGATGATGGGTCACTAAACACAGTCAAATACCTCACACACACACGCAGACACACACGCAGACCCACACACACATTTCACAAATGTAAATATCTATGTATGTGTGTGTGTGGGGGGGGTGTTTAAGTGTGTATCAGAGCGGCCACAGTAATAAATCCTGCATTTCTTAACAGGCGCTAAAATGCATAAAAACAAGCGGAATTGCAGTAAATCACATTGTGAGTGTGTGTGTGCGCGTGGACACGTATCGGCGCCCTGTTGTGTCCTAATTGAAGCGGTGGAGATGCAGAGGATTTGGAGGTTTGTTCTGTGGCCGACATGGAGGTGTGAAGAGGAACGAGGGAGCGAACCCCGACATCTGATCACAGTAACGACAGGCCACTACTTTACCATTATCTGCTAGACCAAGATTTTTTGATACATTCTTGCTAAAATCTGTATGAATATTTCCTTTCCTTCATATTTTTATGATTGTACAGTAAATAAAACCATGTTGTATAAAGTATTACAATTATACGCATTTTGCACTACTTAAACCCAGCATTCACGGTAAAGAAACACTTTTAAATGTATTTATTTACATATACATAGTCAGATTTCTTGAAATATTTAACAAAATCAACCCTATTTTAATTATTGAATAGGTTTAAAATGTTATAATGAACATTTTCTGGCACTTCTATTTTCTTTGTCGTGACGAGGTGGAGGGAGTGACTGACGCTCTACCCAGCGGTACCCATAATGCTTTGTCTTGGAGAAAGGGGTTGGGGGTTATAGAGTCCATCTCATGTGTGACAGAACACACAGAGAGGTGAGAAGGCCTCTAAAAACACCCATCAAACACAACACACAGTCCGAGGTGAGAGGACAGAGTGTGTTTGTGTGTGTGTGTGTGTGTGTGTGTGTTCCCGTTCTGGCATGTATGAACACGTGTATATACATTTCCTCTTATATGTAGAGAGAGCGTGTCTGCATTCATACGGCATAAGTGTGTGCATCCCCTCTGTGTGTTTGTGTGTGTGTTTGTGTGTGTGTGTGTGTGTGTGTGTCTCTCCTGGCGATGGTCCAAGGCCTCTCTAACGAGCCAACATGGAGATAATACTCTCCCCCCCTTCCCCTCACTCTCCCTCCTGACCCCCTCTGAGGTCATTGGCTCCCACTACCGCGACCCGGCCAATCACAGCCGGGCGCTGTGACGGACAGCCGCCGACTCCAAGGACACCGAGGGCAGAGGGATTAGACGGCGAGGACGAGCGCCACGTTAATAAAGGATTGTGATGCTGCATAAAGTTGTTGGGGGGGGGGGGGGGGGGGGGGGTTTGGAGCCGTCTGACAGGCTGTCAAAGGTGTTTCATTATTATTTTATGCAGCATTTGATGAAAAATAAGTGACTGAAAATATATAACAGGGGAAATGGAGCAGGTTTGGTTTCTGTTGTCTAACTAAAGAGGATATAACAGAGTTTCTGATGGCGGCTGTAGGAGGGGTGAGGTGTGGTTAAAGGTACAGGTGCATGCTGATGCTGAAGCAGGTGACTGCAGTTTGGCTACACAAACATACACATAGTATATCACTTTCATTTCCTGAGGATGCCGTTGCTGCTCGGGTCCGTCCCCAATAAACGTCCCCAAATCCACTCAGACGTCACCAAAGCCACACATTGCAGAACATGCCTGAGAATCACCATTGTTTTGCTTTTCTTTAGCTTCAGAGTAAATTAGGCATGTGAGTTCCCTGCTAACAGGAGATGCTAACAAGAGATGCTATCAAAGATTTTTGACATAATGGAAACCATGTTTAAACTTTAAACTCCATGCCAACATGTTTGTTTAGTTCCCCCAAAGGTTTACAGAAACCATAAATGTTTCTTTTATCGACTATGGGAAAATACTCTTGATTCATTTCCTCAGTAAGTCTTCTTCAATACTCTATCTGACATTATGTGGACCTAAATAAACCCTAATAACAATATGTTTCTTACAAAAATTAATCAGCAGAAGTCACATTCAGAAACCTGAAACTCCAACATCCTGCGGCGCGACAACAGCGTTATGCGACGGGTGTTGATTAAAACATTCACACAGCGAGAGGTGAGGAAGTGAGGAGGAAAAACAACTAACAGAATTGTGACAACGAACCAGAGACGATCAAACATCAAGTCCACGCAAGCTGAGTTTTAATTGAGGAATTAACTGAAACCAGGATGGAAGGATTTGGAAAATCAGCGACGGAAAAGTAACTTGAACAGAGAGCCTGAGGCCATGATGCCTTCAGGCGTCACGGCACAATCAGTAGAATCCATTTGGCCACTTCTCGCCCTGCTAGGTACATGGAATAGTTTGCTTTTCCATTCTCATCCAGATAGGGAAGTTCCTCAAATAAAAGATCAACACCTACCTGGATGTAAATGAACCTGAGAGTTGCGGTAGGAACTAAGGAACTCAGCGAGTTAATCATGACACAGCGTGTCTGTGTCAAAGCAGGAAGAGAGACAGAGAGAGAGAGGCGGACAGGTCCACTTCGGTAGGGAGAGAGAGAGAGACAGGTTCAGAGGTCCAGACGGGTGTGGGGTCAGATGTGCTCCTACCTGTCGATGATGACGGGGTCGGAGGGCGTCTCGTTGCGATTCCCGCAGCTCTTCTTGTCACAACACCGGCTGCAAGAAAGAAGAGAAAGAATAATGAGTCACGCAGGGACAGAGGTTAGCATTGCTGCTAGCGTAGCATCCACTAAAACAGCTGGGACCATGTCATTTCAGATTTAATATTCACATTTGTTTTCACATTCGCGCTTCAAAAAAAAGTTTCAGAGGATCTGTCCAACAAATATTTTAAAACATTATGCGGACATCAATGTATCAGCGATAATATAATGTAATATATAATGGATGAAAGACAAACTACTTTTGGAAATAACATTTCTATGTATATTTCGATTCCATTTCACACTATTTAATTCAGTCTGCACACACATTTAAATCTGGGCCCATTGGATTTATGAGTATTGAAATAGAATTGAAAATTTCACATCAAGATGGCATCATTCTCTCCAAGACATATTTAGGGATTCATTCACAGAGCTGCAAAGATAAAGTGTCACAAAATTATTTTATTTTGAAAAGCAGCCCTCTTTTCCCTGCACTCTCTGTCTCTCCGTCTCTGTCCAGCTGGGTGGGGTCCAAACCAAGGTCACTAACAGTTGGACGACGCCCAGCAATTGAGGCACCACTGTGGACCCCCCACCCCCCAAACGCCCAACCCTCTATGCCATCGCCCCTAACAACCAGCTAGCCAACCGGGCAGCTGCTCGCCAAACCAGCCGTCCAGGTAGCCAGAGGACAAACCGGCGCTCCGCCTCCGACATAAAACCGGCCCGGAGTCAGTTGAGGCATCTGGAAGGGGGCGCTGGGTTTCTGCTTCGGCCCCCCCCAGGGTGGGTGGTTGTGTTTGGGGGTTGGGGGGTGTAAGTGTGGCATGTCGAACAGCAGCAGACTGAATCCAATGCATCAATATCCATCAGGCGGACGGGAGATGTTTGGTGTCCGACGGCGGGAGGAAGTCAGTGAACGCACCGCGGAGATCATTACAGAGCCCACAATTATATATTTAGAATTCATTATAACTAAGATACCCAATATATACATATATATATACATATATATATATATATATATATATATATATATATATATATATATATATATTATTTTTTTATTTTTTTTATTTTTTTATTGCGCCATTTTGTAATATTTAGATGTTGAAATCTGACTCAATGTTTAATCAAAAACTGAAATACTTTTTGTGGGGTTTTTTCACACATACATTGTGTGAGGATTTCTGTTTTTCTTAACATAGATAAGTACACGTATCAAAAAAGTAGTTGTAAAACAATATTTACCGTATATATAGATGTAATTATCGTGTTTTTGATTTTTGATTTCACCAACGTCAAACAAGTTGACATACAAACTTATTATACAAACCAACTCCTCAACAAATAAATCCAAATACTACCATTTTATTTATTAATTTTGAACAAAGGAACAGGTTACAAATAAATAGTTCAAATAATGAGACTGAGGAAAGAATTGTTAACTCTCCGTTACGTAACAGAAGAGAAATATTCACATTAATATCTCAGAATGACAACAAAGCCTCTTTCTCATTAGCATATCTTCCGGTGATTCTTGAAAAATTAATCGGGTCACAACATGTGAGCTCGCGACGTGCACCGGCGCCCCCCCCCCCCCCCCCACCCCCTCCCCCTCATCACTCTGTCCCGAATCAAATTGCCATTCGACAAACAAGCGTAAAAAATGCCAAACGAGGCGCTTCATGAATCATTTATCGCCACGTTTGATCCCGTAAGTGCAGAAAAATCACAAACTAAGCGCCGTGTTTGTGTCCCCCCCGCCCCCCCCATCTCTCTCTTCACCCCCCCACCATTCCCGTATAGATGTATGCGTGTATGTGTGTGTGTGACTGTTGCCATAGAACGCGCCACAATAATTTATTCCCCCAGCTACTCGGAACCATTAGTGAAAGTTCCAGGAGACCAATTAGCATTGGAAACCCACTGGTGCCGCTGTGGTGACAACCTCCTCCAAACTGCCAAAGAAGTGTTATAAACAAACTGGACCCCAGGAGCACTGCCGGGGCCCCTCCAGGGACCCGGGGCCCTTTTTTCCAAAAGACAAAAACAAACCTTGGCTGAGCGTCCACAATATCGCCTTAATGACGTTTCCCCCCGGGCCCGTGAGCAGGCTAACGCCGCGGCCGGCTAATGACTGAGAGCAACAACACACGCGGACCTGAGAGAGTGAATGTGTGTGTTTGTGACGCTAAGAAAAACGGCAAATGTAAAGCAAACAGTGTGTGTGTGTCTGTGTGTGTGTGTGGCTGAAAACAGGAATAATAAAAGCTGAGAGTTTGTGCCACTGTCGCTTATTTTTGGCGGGGAGATTCTGCCGCTGCAGATAGCATATTTTGGTTGTTGCACACACGCACACGCGCACACACAGGCCACCCGCCCCCCAAAAAAAACAATTCAGCCAGGCCGCGGCCACCGGACGGTTGCCTGGGCTGCGCGAGCATCATTACCGCTGGCTGCTCCTCCTCGGCCGCCACTTCAGACGTGGCCACGAGTGGAGTCTACTTCAGGGCACAAAGGGAGCGCGGGGGGGTTTGTCCGGGCTTGTCGGCGCTGTGTTATCACACAAATTTAAAAAAAGCCCCTTCAGAGGGTCTCCCCGGAGGACGGTGTGGCGCCGGGCGTCAGAGCCCCGTCGCTCGGATCACAGGCGTCCAGATAACGGCGAGCGCGCGGCTCGCTTTGAAAGGGCAAGCGCTGTAATTACCTGAAGGCCTGGAACGCCTCGCCCCCACTGCCGGCCAGAGCCAGACAGTGAGAGCCAAAGAGAGAGAGAGAGAGAGAGAGAGAGAGAGAGAGACAACCAGAGCCCGGGCCTGGAAGCATCCCTTCCCTCCTCCTCCTCCTCCTCCTGGAGCCTGGCAGCGAGCGAGAGGAGAACCCGAGGCTGCCGCGAGGCCTCCGGGATCCCCGCTGGCAACGCCGGCGTGCCAACCTGGCCGCTCGCTGGGTTGCGATTGGTGGGGAGGGGGGTGTTTTGGAAAGCGGCGGGGTCCCGTTTAAGAACGGTTAAATGCCCCTCCATGATGTGATGGAGAGGCCACGGCGGGAACAGACACACACACGCACATAGATTCTGACACGTCGGTCTCTGGATCAAACTGCAAAGTATAGTGAGTTTAAAGTAAAACGTCACATTGCTGAGAGAAATTGGTTTTGTGTCCGAATGTGTTTCCCAAACATGTGACTCTTTCTGAGCGCTAACTGCTGAGTACATCACTCCCACCGGATATAATTTAGCTTCATGAAAGCACCTCTACCCACTTCTATATTAAATTTATATATATATATATATATATATATGGAGAGAGAGAGAGTGCTCGTTTGTCATTCTGTTGGTCGAGTGCCACTCCAGCCCAGGTGTGATGCAGGTAGAAGAACCAACAGGGATGCCTGGAGAGACGTCCTCACCTGGGAGACGGAGAGACGCTCCCCAATCCCTCCCTCATTAGCGAATGGAAACAAGTCCACCAATAGAAGGGGGGGCTAATAATTGCACTCGATCATATAACGAGTCAGAGTTAACATATTTATCACTTTGGTGCTGACAAACCAGTTTACCGTTAAGAACAGTCTACTGAACAATAATGCCAGTTTTCCAAAGAGAAAAACCAGTCAATCAGCACGCCAGTATACTGCAGTAATAACCAGTCAAGTTGACTTGGATAAAATATCAACATATTTTATTGTCTTCACGTGGCTCAGAAGACACACGCCATGAGAGTCCAGCTTTAAACATGTGTGCGTTTGTTACGTGTGTGTGTGTGTATTTTTAACCCCCCTCCCCTACTCTTCTTCTTCACTCCTCAGACTGAACCAGTAAAACCATTAACTCTCAGACAACAACAAGAAGGAAACGTGTTGATTGGTGTGATGAAGACAAACAGCTGCTCTGTGTCTTCTCTTACAGACACACAAACACACACACACGCGCAGCCGCGCACACAACACCTTCTGTACCTCTCATCCACAAAATTATTATTTTCACTAATTTTATAATCTCAAGAAAAGACAGGAGTTGAATAAAGTAGTGCTGCTATTATTTATATTAGGCTAACACACAGCAAAAACACAACAAACACACTGCTAACACACAGCAAAAACACAACTAACACACAGCAAAAACACAACTAACACACTGCTAACACACAGCAAAAACACAACTAACACACAGCTAACACACAGCAAAAACACAACTAACACACTGCTAACACACAGCAAAAACACAACTAACACACAGCTAACACACAGCAAAAACACAACTAACACACTGCTAACACACAGCAAAAACACAGATAACACGCGGTCTTTACCTGCACATGATCTCGTGGGTGAGGAGGACGCGACACATCTCCGGGTTCTTGTCCTGACCTTCGTAGAGGATGGGCTGTTGGGGCGGAAATACAGACAGGAAGCTTGATTAGTGAAAACAAAAACTCCTTTGATCTGAGGTTTACTTTAGGTTTTAAGCCCATGTGAACCAGTTAAATGTCAATGTGAACCAGCTTAGTGTCCTTGTGAACCAGTTTAGTGTCCATGTAAACCAGTTTAGTGAACATGTGAACCAGTTTAGTGTCCATGTGAACCAGTTTAGTGAACATGTGAACCAGTATAGTGAATGCGTTAACCAGTTAAATGTCAATGTGAACCAGCTTAGTGTCCATGTAAACCAGTTTAGTGTCCTTGTAAACCAGTTTAGTGTCCTTGTAGACAGGTTAAGTGTCCATGTAAACCAGCTTAGTGTCCATGTAAACCAGTTTAGTGTCCTTGTAAACCAGTTTAGTGTCCTTGTAGACAGGTTAAGTGTCCATGTAAACCAGTTTAGTGAACATGTAAACCAGTATAGAGAACATGTGAACCAGTTTAATTGACATCTAGACCAGTTAAAAAGAAGAAGAAAACCAGCTTACTGTAGCTGGGACCAGTTCCCGGTTCTTAGCCGTGTGGTTTTATGCACTAATGAGACATGAGTGTATGTGTTGATGCGTGCAGTCCCCTCCCCCCTCCAGTCCCCCCCCCTCCCCCCCCCGCACAATGCTCCTCCTCCTCTCTGACTTCAGCACCAACAACAACAAAGTCAAACATGGCCTCCAACCACCACCTCCCCTTTCGGTGGTCTCAGCCTCCTCCGGCCTGCCCTGAATTTCCTGCCAGATGGTGGGCGCTGTCCCCCCCCCCCCCCCCCACTGAGCTGTCATGTCAGCGTCCGGATGATGGATGACCGCTGTGTGTGTATGTAGGTAAGTGTGTGTGTAGGTAATACCCTAGTGGTTGTAAATGAACTCCAGTAACATTGCGTGTGTGTGTGTGTGTGTCCTCCCCTTTGGTCCATTCTTTCCAACGATTACCACTACCTCATCCACCTTTATAGTCAAAACAGACCTCTGCCCAGCACGCACACAGCACTCACTCACACACACACACACACACACACACACACACACACAGGTACACACACACACCCCTGGGGTACAATACTTTCAGGATAACGACCACTTCTTCATTATTGATCCTGATCCCAACTCTGTTCCTCTGGATTAAAACACACACACACACGCACACACACACACACACACACACACACTCACTCACTCACAGGGGTATTGCATCATAAATGATGATGTATAAATATCGACCAACAAATGTACCCTTGTCTGTTTGTGTGTGTGTGTGTGTGTCAGTGTGAGTGGTTTTCATTATGTCTTTCATTTTGGGGAAAGTGGACATTTTGGATTTAAAAGTTTGTTTCATTTGTTTGAAGTGACAACTTCCTTTAAAGGAAATTAGGTGGTTGGCTTGTAAAGATAATTTATTTGTTTTGATATTTTTAAACTTTTATAATTTTCTTCATCACTTCAAATCTGCTTTATCTTTGACGCTCCCTCCATTTGCACACAAAAAAATAGATATAAAAAAATGCCAAATAATCTCTTAGACGTGACTCTTCTTTTACTCTGTGTGATGAAAGTCGCTCTGAGGTCCAATCGGCATTAATCCGACAGACCGCGGGGATCTTTATTGATCCTGGGGGGGGGTGACGCCCCATTGGACTGTCAACCAATGGGGCGTCATGTACAGGGAGGTGAAGGTGTGGGGGGGGGTGTCAGGATTATTGTCTCCAGTGGGCCGTCTCCGTGCCACATTAGGGCCTATTGATCGGGTTCCATGGCCGGCGCTTTGTCGAGGAGCGCTTGGTACATCGATTGGTGACATGCCGACGGTGAGGGAGGGAAAGGGCGGGGGGGGTACGTAAGCAGGAGGTGCAGCTGGGAGGGTGGAGGGTTAAAACAGGTGTTTGGACTGGATTTACTGCTCGTTTCAAAAGATTTCCGTGTAAGTGAGGGTTTATATTCATTTCCTCAAGCTCCTACACATACCCCAGACCCCCAGGAGCCCGGAGCCTGGACCCCAGACCCCCCAGGGGCCTGGACCCAGAGACACCCAGGAGCCTGGACCTAGAGACACCCAGGAGCCTGGACCCAGAGACACCCAGGAGCCTGGACCTAGAGACACCCAGGAGCCTGGACCCAGAGACACCCAGGAGCCTGGACCAAAGGGCACCCAGGAGCCTGGACTCAGATACACCCAGGAGCCTGGACCCAGAGACACCCAGGAGCCTGGACCCAGAGACACCCAGGAGCCTGGACTCAGATACACCCAGGAGCCTGGACCTAGAGACACCCAGGAGCCTGGACTCAGATACACCCAGGAGCCTGGACCTAGAGAGACCCAAGAGCCTGGACCCAGAGACACCCAGGAGCCTGGACCTAGAGACACCCAGGAGCCTGGACCCAGAGACACCCAGGAGCCTGGACCTAGAGACACCCAGGAGCCTGGACCCAGAGACACCCAGGAGCCTGGACCTAGAGACACCCAGGAGCCTTGGCCTTAGAGACACCCAGGAGCCTGGATCCATAGATGCGTGGAAAATACAGGACAAACCCCGCCCCGCGTTATTTTGTGCTCAAATACTGGACGATTCCTTATTTTAAGGGTTGGGTGGGAACCCTACATGTGGTGAAGACACTTCTCTAGCATCTCCCCTTGAACTCCTGCTGGTCTTCATCATGTTGTTGTGAAGCATGAAACATTGTTATGAGAAAGATGATGAATCTCCTCACCTGTTTGGTCATCGAGTCGATCAGACGCACAAAAAGGTCCTGTTCCGTCCTGATGCCTGAAAAACAAAGAACGACAATCAGTGAGTTGGAGCAGAATTGACAAGCCTTCTGAAACGTTTATTTCCCACAAATACAAACATTCACAGACACACACACACACACACGCATTAGCTTGTTATGCTAATTTGCTCTCAGTATGCAAACTAAAGGAGAGAATCCTAATAACGTTCTGTAAATGAGATCTGTTATTATTTATGTCCCGGCAGTGTATTTATGTTTTCTGTATCTCGTGTTGTCTCGTTGCGGCTACGCTAACACGTTCAGCAAAAACAAACATTAGTGCGACTCCAGAGCAGTTTATTATTTATAGGCCGCTCCGCCTTTAACTGCCGAGCGCCCCCCCCCCCCCCCCCCCCCCACCGCTGCCTCTTCTTCCTGGAGGATAACGAGATATCCTCGTTCTCCAAGAAATTAAATATCAACCGGGATTGCTCGTCTCTTATTAGCTACGCATCCGAGCGTAGATGTGACACCAACACAACGTGGGGCGGAGGAGCACCTGTTAGCTATAATTCTATTCCACGCTGTTCGTGGGGGAGAGAGGGGGGGGGGGGTCAGGGCCCGCATCCCTCGCAGCTTCCTGTGCCTCCTAATTGACATGATTGACTCCCAGAGTGCTGAGCGACACAAGTGGCGGCTGTCCGTTGCGCCGGCTGCAGACGAGGTTGACTGCCCGTGTGCGATGCTAATGCTAATGCTACGACGTCAGGAGTGATCTCTCTCTCTCTCTCTCTCTCTCTCTCTCTCTCTCTCTCTCTCTCTCTCCCCCTCCCTCCCTTCCTTCTCTTTCTCTCTCTCTGATGATAAATATATAATAAAAAGTTCTTCTTTGCACCCTCACAGTTCACTTCCACTAAAAGTCTGCCGAGGTGACCTTTAATATAAATTCCTTCCTCCGGCGAAACTCTAATTCGTCGGGCCGACTGCCGGCGGTCTCACCTGTGGGAGCCCCCCCCCCGATCATTAGCTCCACTTCAATCAATGGAAGAGGCACACCTGACCTCCGGGCCGAACAAAGAGCCTGGCTGACCTACAGCGCTGCCATTTACAGAGGGAGACATTTAACTTCAGGCCGTCAATCACGGACGTCTCTCACAAATCGGGACATTGATTGGCGGGTGACAAAAGGGGCGGGACTAACGCAAACGACAAGGTGTCGTTCAAATTTTTCCCAACCTATGAAGTTTGTCTCCAAGAGTTGCATTGACATGTATAATATTATTGATATTTTAATAAAAGCAACTAGTAACTTTGTTGGTGTTACTTATTATCTGATGAAGGACTAAGCTGCTTAATTTTACTCATTTAAAGAATAGACGGTTAGCTCTACTCTGCTCCGGTAGGATGAGTGTCTCCAACCCACAAACTGTAGTCGACATTGTCATGGCTATATATATGTGTGTATATATATATATATATATATATATATATATATATACATAACGTACATGTACAGAACGTGGTGACTCACCGTTGCTGTAGAGGAGCTGTAGCCTGTAGTGGATCCCGTTGTTGGTCTTCTCTCCGTTGTACTCCTGAGTCACACAATCACACAAAGACACATCTCAATAGAGTTATTGTTACGGTTTGTTTTCTATTGCTGCTGTGCGACCTTTGACCTCCGACACACAACAACCAGGGGATCGTGTGAGAGACGTCCGTGTGTCTCTGACTCGCTTCATTAGGACAACAGAAAAGATATTTAACAAATAACTGGTCAGGAGGAAGAGACACTTGTTGATCTTGTGTGAGTAAATAAGGTCAACATTAGGTTCACTTTTCGTGCATTTGAATTACACTGGTTAATTATTTAAGTTATACTAAATATGGTGTTTAAGTTAAAGAAAAAGCCATATCAGTGAGCACTTGTTGATTGAATACGCTTATTTATTGCATGGATATATACACTCACCGGCCACTTTATTAGGTACACCTGTCCAACTGCTCGTTAACACTTAATTTCTAAGCAGCCAATCACATGGCGGCAACTCAGTGCATTTAGGCATGTAGACATTGTCAAGACAATCTCCTGCAGTTCAAACCGAGCATCAGTATGGGGAAGAAAGGTGATTTGAGTGACTTTGAACGTGGCATGATTGTTGGTGCCAGAAGGGCTGGTCTGAGTATTTCAGAAACTGCTAATCTACTGGGATTTTCACGCACAACCATCTCTAGGGTTTACAGAGAATGGTCCGAAAAAGAAAAAACATCCAGTGAGCGGCAGTTCTGTGGGCGGAAATGCCTTGTTGATGCCAGAGGTCAGAGGAGAATGGCCAGACTGGTTCGAGCTGATAGAAGGGCAACAGTGACTCAAATAACCACCCGTTACAACCAAGGTGGGCATAAGAGCATCTCTGAACGCACAGTACCTCGAACTTTGAGGCAGATGGGCTACAGCAGCAGAAGACCACACCGGGTGCCACTCCTTTCAGCTAAGAACAGGAAACTGAGGCTACAATTTGCACAAGCTCATCGAAATTGGACAATAGAAGATTGGAAAAACGTTGCCTGGTCTGATGAGTCTCGATTTCTGCTGCGACATTCGGATGGTAGGGTCAGAATTTGGCGTCTACAACATGAAAGCATGGATCCATCCTGCCTTGTATCAACGGTTCAGGCTGGTGGTGGTGGTGTCATGGTGTGGGGAATATTTTCTTGGCACTCTTTGGGCCCCTTGGTACCAATTGAGCATCGTTGCAACGCCACAGCCTACCTGAGTATTGTTGCTGACCATGTCCATCCCTTTATGACCACAATGTACCCAACTTCTGATGGCTACTTTCAGCAGGATAATGCGCCATGTCATAAAGCTGGAATCATCTCAGACTGGTTTCTTGAACATGACAATGAGTTCGCTGTACTCAAATGGCCTCCACAATCACCAGATCTCAATCCAATAGAGCATCTTTGGGATGTGGTGGAACGGGAGATTCGCATCATGGATGTGCAGCCAACAAATCTGCGGCAACTGGGTGATGCCATCATGTCAATATGGACCAAACTCCCTGAGGAATGCTTCCAGCACCTTGTTGAATCTATGCCACGAAGAATTGAGGCAGTTCTAAAGGCAAAAGGGGGTCCAACCCGTTACTAGCATGGGGTACCTAATAAAGTGGCCGGTGAGTGTATATATTTATTATATATTATTATTAATATATATACATGTATATTTATATATTTAGAATTTGCTTTCCATGGTTACTGCTCAGTTTATTTGGATTGGTTTTTAAATTGTTTTTCTCAGTAGTAGCTGCTAAAAAATCTACGATGTCTGTGACTGTTTCTTTTTTCTCCCGACCCTCCCGCCCCATATTCCTCACCCAATCTCCCTCACCCCAATTCCTCCTTCTCCTCTTCCTCCTTCTTTTATTCCTCCGCCTCTGCCTTTATTCCTCTTTATTTCAGCTCTCTATTTTATTTATCTTTTCTTTCATTCCCCGTCAGTTGCTCGCTCGGTGCCAACTGTGCCCGCGAGTGTTGGCTCAGCCCCAGTGTGTGTTAGTGTGCGTGTGTATTTGGGGGTCTCGGGGCGAGAGACTAGAGGTCAAAGCGGAGGTGAGAGAGAGAGAGAGAGAGAGAGAGAGAGTGGGTGTAGAATTTCAGTGCCAACTGGCAGCCGATCAAACACCAAACACTCTTAAACCTGTCTGATTATTATTATAATTATTATCGTTATTATTTGAAGTACAAGTAGTAGTAGTAGTAGTAGTATTGGTAGAAGTAGTATTAATGGTAGTACTTTCTCTACTAAAACTTAAACTTGTATATGATTCCACATAATATCTATTTAAACAAAATTCAGAATGTGTTTATTCTTATCAAATATATATTGTTGTTTTCTCTTTATATCTCAACAAAAATCATCATAATTCATTTAATCATTAGTCTTATTATAAGTGTCATTTTGTGAAAAACGAACAATATAAAATGAAATACAAAAAAATGTTTCATTGCTTAATCAGTCTATTATTGGTGTCATATTAAAGATTACATTACTATAGAATTTTTTTTAATCAAATCCTGGATGTGAAATGTGAAGGTGAGAATGAACTGTCACCTTGTCCTTCTCCACAAAGTCCACGTAGGACGTCCTCTCGATCTCCACCGGCTGGCCCTGCCGGTCGTACAGCGCCAGCACGAAGTGGAAGAAGTTGGACTTGCGCAGGTTGGAGGGCGGCTGCTTCTCGAAGTGAGCGCGGGCCAAGCCGACGCCGCTGCAGCACGGAAACAAGGCTTCATTATAGAATCATACACAATGCATACGAAGTCATAGGTGTCTACAAACAGTAATAAACACTAAAAAACCATCTTATGAGTGGTTATAAAGGTATAATTATGTGTTTTAAACAATGTAGTATTTGGTGTTCTTAAGTGACAGTATAACAGTTTAAAACAGCATCTCTAATGAATAAAAGTAAAGAGAATTGTTAACACAATAATAAATGATAAAGACTTTATGCATGTTTTTAGCTTGTAGTAAGAACCAGAACTTTCCCTTTAACACTCCTCCTCCAGTCAGGGAGGAAGAGGAGGGGAAGGAATAGGAAGAAGAGGAATAGGATGAAAAAAAGGACGAGGAACAGGAGGAGGAAGAAAAAGAAGTAGAGGAAGAGGGGAAAAACTTCAAATCAACATCAACAACCACACCAAAAACAACAGAGACAACAAACCAAGCCCCAGCTGTTCTCTTCTACAGATACTACAGCATCTGTCAATGAAGGAGCTCACTGGGACTCATTTTAACAACGTTGAAACAAAGACAAGACTCCAAAAATGTATCTTCAGTATTTCCGATATCTTTAATTTCATTAAATATCAAATATTACGCTGTAAAACCTCCAGACACATCTAAAAAAAATATTTTCACCCAATGACGAGTAAATAAAGTTATTAAAAGGGTTAAAAGGCTTAAAATAAACTACATCTATTAGTCTCATTAATTAACAGTTTCTTAAGCTTATAATTTGTTCCGGAAGAAAAAATAAATAATTACATACATTTATTCTCATCTTATTCTTAGTTGGTGGGTACCCCAAGGCTCAGTGTTTGGCCCATTATGTATTGGAAACTGTATATCTAAGACATAATATTAATATATTATTAATATGATTAATCATACTTTATTTATTAAAAATAAGGGCTTCTTAAATCAAGCACATCCGTGTTTTGTGAGTATAAAGTAGTACAAAAATGATCCAAATGCAGTTGTAATTCAAAAGGATTCTTTAGAGTCTACAAATCAAATGCTAAAAGAGACTTTCCCAGGATTAATCTATTTATTGCCTACGGTTGATTGTGATATTATAATGAGGTCAGAGGTTGTTGCTCTTTTCATTTAAGGCCACATGATTGACTTAGAATGAGCTTCAACATCACAAGGAAAACCATTAAAATATATATATATCAGTGAGTTAAAGTCTGCAGAACTCCTGAAATAAAATCCATGTTCTTGTGGGAGGCGACCTTTGCCCTCGGCCCGGAGAACCCGGAGAACCCCAGAAAACCCTGCAGGGTCCCTCAGAACAACAACAAACCAATGTTTTTACATCAATCTCATTTCCTAAAACACTTCATGATCAATATGTGTGCCCGGGCGTGGATAAATATTTATTCATGCTCTGGGTTTGTTTTTTGGAAGCTTGCTCTCTCTCTCTCTCTCTCTCTCTCTCTCCCTCTCTCTCTCTTTCCCCCCCAGCCCCGCTCAGGGGTAAATTCCCCGGTGGCACATTAATACAGCCGTGACCTTTCTGCACCTCCATTACCGAGATGCTTAATGCCTCATTTGTAGGCCGCTTCGTTGGACGCAGAGTTCCTTCTGACTCGCAGTGCTTAGGCCGTGGAGAAACTCCGAGGAGGAAGAGGTAGAAAGAGGAGGAGGAAGAAGATGAGCAAGAGGAGGAGATGGATAAGGAGGAGGAAGAGGAGGAGGAGGAGGAGCGCGGCTCGGTTGTGCGTCGGTCAGGTTGCAGTTTTGTTTATTTTAAAGGGATGTTAAGCATCACCTTCACTGTCAGAGACTTCAACGACTTCCTGTGAGGAGAGAAACATCTGTCGTGATGGTTGAGCTGCTTTTCCCCAGAACAACTCCTGAATGATGATACGGAAAATACTACAAGTACAACGTGTCCTCAGAAGAGAGGTTTTAGGTATCCACTAACAGCAACAACCCGATTATTATAACCACGGTGGACCTAATATTAACTATATATCTGTTCTTCATACATGAAAACTGCTTAATTTTTTCGTATTAAATAGAATTCCTGAAACAAGCCGATTGGTTGAAATGTTCTAGTTGCACCTTGCAGATATTTCCACTCAAAATATTCACAGAAAACAAGGACCCAGAAGCAGCTATGGATCAAATTTCTTTGCATGTGTGTTTGCATGAAGACACAAGCGTGTGCCTTTCACTCTAGAAACTAACCTGGCACCTGCATCCACTGGGCCGGCGCCATTAGCCCAATTACCCACAATGCACTGTGGTCGCCCCGCAGTCCTCTCCCCTCTCCGCGCCGCTCTACCTCCACTCAGAGAAGCTCGTTAGCGTTATTATTATTATTTCAATTATGCTAATTGCGGCGGCATCCACTCGTCGCGGCGCCTCGTATCCGGCTGTTAGCACTTGGCACAAGGTGTAATAAAAACAGTATCGATGGCACGCGGCTCGCTGGAACATGCCCGGAGTGTAAATCACACGCCAGCAGCCGGAGAGGAAGAGACGAGGCCTCGCGCATTCACACACACACAGGCACACACACACACACACACACACACGGAGGGAGTCAGAACAAACACAGGGCGGCGATCTGCACGTTTCCACCACAAAGCCTGAAATTAAAGGTCAGCGGGAGTCGTGTCGAGCACTCTGCAAACAATTACTGAGCAAGACAGCCGGTCCCGTGCAGTCAGTTCATATCCACACACACACACACACACACACGCACACGCTGAATAAATTCACCGACTGAATATTGCAATAAAACCGGGGAGGTTGATCTTTTCTCATCTCAGATTAAAAGGGGGTCAGCCGGTGAACCCATGCCTCCGACCGGACCCAAACCAACGGCGCTTTATTTTGAAACTCTCTTGGAGAACTCAGAAGTTCTCTGAGGTTCAAGGTTCCCAAACGCGTGTTCCTCGCTAACCGAAACCCCCCCGCCCCCACACGCACACACACACACACACACACACAACAGCAACAAGCGGGCCACAAACACAAAGAGGCATTTCACACTGTAGCAAATACTTAACGATGACTGTCTGAAGTTTAACCTTTTATTCATGTTAAAACCTGGAAATCATCTGGATCCTCAGACCAGCTTACATGCCTCAAATCTATGCACACACACACTTACAGTACATGCACACATATAGACACACACACACACATCATGGCATTAATCAAACAGGAGATGGAGTGTGACCGCTGTTTCAGTCTTTACTGGCCTGTCGTCTCACACACACACGCATACATGAATACACACACCAACCTAATGAGCCATACAGCGTGCACACATACACACGTGCACACACACACACACACATACACACACACTGTCTGGCCGGCTGCCAGGATGTTAATCAAATAAACGGTAGATGTTTAAATCAGATTCAGTGGGAAACCAACTCAGAGCAAACACACCGTGACAGGGCAATACACACACACACACACTATTTAGACACACACACACTTCAAGTTGTAGTTTGAGTCTAGTTTAATCTCAAAGTTAATCAGAGCAGATTTCAAAATAGAACTGATACGACACATGGATGCTAACTGATGCTAACCGATGCTAAATGAAACTCTTCTCCATTTTAATTCAATTTAAAATGCCAGCAGTCAATTTCCAACCTGTCGCATTGTGTAAAGTTATATTTTAGCGTCTCTTACTTGTAGTTATGAACGTTGTGAAACGGAGTGTGAAACCGACACCGTAAACAAACAAAATAAAAAAAGGAGAAAAATATATTTTATATGTGATAACAATCAAATAACTATTCTTATATTCATCATAAAACTACAGTGAAATAAAGACTGCAGAAAACAAGGTGGCGTCTCATGACTTTTAGTTTTTAGTCCCGAGCGTCGGATGTTAATGTGAACGTTCAGTTTGAATGTAATTAGTTCGGAACACAAACTCCTCTCTAATTGCTATGGAAGCGGATTTGGACGGTTAAAATATGCACATATTGTTTTTGTACAGTGTGTGTGTTGATTTATGCGTCGCTGCACAATTACCCAGGAATACATTTTACCCAATCAGGCCACACACACACACACACACACGTTCACACACATACACGCACCTGTTTGGTTAGCTCTCATTAGCCGTGTAATATGAACTAATGAGTTGCTGCTGAAGCATTGTGGGAGGACAGCAGGCTGTGTGTGTGTGTTATTTCCACCCTCCTCTCCCTCGTCAGATTTCATCGATAAATCAAGTCATTGATCGAGTTCATCAATAGATGTGTTCATACGTTGTTCCATCTCCAAACCACAATAAACAGGAAATGCCAACTTTGACTGGCAAGAAATCCATTGGAAAAAACACCAGTTTCTCACTTTGTGAATGAATCATTACTTTAAGATTTTCGTGGGAAGCCATTGGAGAGTAATCACATGACCAAATCTGATTAACGTGTAAGAGTATCAATCCAATTAGAGCATTAACAAACTGTTGATCCGAGGATGCAGGTTTGTCCGCAAAGTGCATTGTGGGAGGTTTTTGGAGGCCCAGCTGTCCGCTGTGGGTTTTAATGGCGGCTGCGGTGGCGGGGGGGGCGCGAAGGGGGGGGGGGGGGGGTGACTGGGAACGCCCTCACGGCTGACTTCCATTTGTGCACCTTAATAGCGCGTGTCATTCCTAATTAGGGCAACCGGCGGCTCGATGCCGAGATGGCTGCTCCTGTCATGCTGCAATTATCAACAAATTAGTCTTTGGACTGAGGGGCTTCTGCACGTGCACACTCCTGCTCCACTGTGTGTGTGTGTGTGTGTGTGTGTGTGTGTGTACTGATTAGTGTGTTCCGTCAGGTGTTTCGTGCGTGAGAATTCATTGTGAACGCAAGTTTAACGGACATTTTGACGTCCGACCTGTAACCGTTTGTTCTGTGTTCTTTAACTCAAACAAACAGACAATCACAGAACAACACAATGCCACAACATAATCACACAATAGCATACGTTATGTGACGATGAAGTCAGATCAATGACATCGTTAACATTTAACTGCAGAGAAATATTGTAACGTTCAAAGCACCTAGTGGTGCGTTCATGGGTCAGTAACTAATTGACTGAAAGCCTCTCGTGGTGCGTTCATGGGTCAGTATCTGACTGACTGAGAGCCTCTCGTGGTGCGTTCATGGGTCAGAATCTCAATAACTGAGAGCCTCTTGTGGTGCGTTCAGGATTTTTTCACAAAATGTAACAAAATGTGAATTTTCGAATGGAATCGGGTGCGTAAACTGCTTTAACAAGTAAAACTAATAACTAATGTTGGTGGGAAATTACATTCACGTTTTTGTTTCTTGTCACTTGGTTTTTTTACACCTCTAAGTTTATTTTTTGTAATATTCTGCTCTCAGAGAACGGAGCTGATGCAGCGGCTTATTTTCGCAACTCAGCTGTTTCCCCCCAAAGCAGACCCTCCCCGCCCCCCACCTGTCACACACACACACACACACAGGCCGAGCCCATTAGCCCGCTCATCTGCTCCTCTCAGGCGAAAGCTCGGGGTTAATCGCTTGCAGATTTTTTTTTTTGGGGGGGGGGTACCATAGCTGCTTTGGATAATCCGAGCGCCGCGCGGCGCCCAACCTTCCGCGACATCACGAGGGGAGAGTGTGCATACCTGACGATGTGGGATGAGCGGGGGGGGGGGAGCGATGAGGGTGTTGACACATGCATAAGAAAAGGTAGGGGTGCACTTGTTTTCTCCCCCGGGGAGAGAATAAAGCCGTTTGAAAGGAGGCCTCGGTCGTCCTCCTCCATCCGTCGTCATGAGTAACGGCTCCTGGATCAAAAGGTCTCTTGGCCCTCAGGGCCACCAGGGGAGCACCGGGTGGAACGCTAAACGCCCCCAATGATTGAGCAGATGACAAATGCAACACTACTTGATCCCCCCCCCCCCACACACACACACACACACATACACCTTCAGCCTTGGAATCCGCAAAGCGCCCCCCCCCCCTCCACCCCCCACTTAACCCCAGAGGACAGAGATGGGGCGGTCAGGGCAGGATCACTCGCTCTGCTCCATCTTTCTTCGACCCTTTTTCTTCTTCTTCTTTCTGCAGCCATGTCAGAAAGGGTTGAGAGAAATCTGCAGCCTCCACACGCACACACACACACGCACACGCACACACACACACACACATGCAAACTAACAAACGCACACACCTGCCAACAGTGCAGGATTTTCTTTCTGTTTCTGAGTCCTGCAAGTCTATTTTCGCTGAAAACAAAAAGACAGTTTTCCCTGAGGATCAATTCTCTCTTTTATGGATTTCTCTTCTTCAGACTCATTAAAGAATATTTTATATATGTTCACTAAATATTTATCAAATAGAGAAATAGTCGGAACAATGAAGTCACAAACGAACATTCGTCCGGATGTGATTCCAAAAATCTGAATCTGTGATTTAATTCAATCATGAGAAAAACTATAGTTATTTTTTTTTTTTCTTTTAAAGTTCCATAATATACAAACAAAGGGACTGGACGAGTTTTATTGGAGCTAACAAAATAAATAACGTTTAGTGTTTAGTATCCTGTTAATATCATCATCATCATAATTTGCGATGATGTGTGACACGCTTTCTCTCCGACCTTCAGACAACAAGCTCACAAACACAAAGAGTCTCTTTCAATCAAAGAAAAACCAACCCTCTTCTTACGAAGGCGTGACCTCTCAGACCCGAGGTCACGCCTCAGAGGTCACGGGCCTCTGGAGGAGGCTTCATACCGGAGGACATTCTCTCTAATAATAGCATGAAGCACACAGCTGCACAATACCCATTATGTATGAATACTAACATATATATGTATATATATATACATATATATCTATGATCTGTGAATTGCTCTCACAAGAGCCGCCTGTCTGAGTGCACCGTGACCTCTGACCTCTCACGTGCCTTTTACAAGAGCAGTAACGTGACCGGTCACAGGTGCTTTTTCTGCTTTTTTCGTCACACGGATTGAACGTTTGGAGACAAATCGGCGACCATGTGACCATCTCCACTCTACTGTTATGTATAATATTTATTCATGAGAATATTTTTGTATTTATATGCTTCAGCAAAGCTTCACTTTCTATCAAACTGCTTTGGTCCTGTGGCTCCGATCAACATCTGATCACCTCCTGCTATTGGTCTTATTGATCCACAGTCGAACAACCTCCAACTGTGACGTCTTTTCACAGTAAAAATTGACCATAGGAACATTTACCTATATTTCCTTTAATAAAGACATTCTTTGATATCAATGTAAACCGTTTCTATCGTCTATTTTTCTTTGCACCATTTATAAAAAAATCTTTATTTGAATTACTCTCTTCCCTAGTTTATGCTGCACAACAATTTGATCTGAACTCCAAATAAAAAGAGTTATCATCTGATCTCTGAGCAGCAGAAGTCGATCAGACAGACACGAAAGAAACAGAGCGTGAAGACGTGAATCCTAAAATCAGACACAGATCACTCTTCATAATCTGGATTAATAATCCACCGGACAACAACGGTAATCTCCTCTTTGCCTCATCACACACCGAGGAGTCAGACAAGCGGGATCACACTATGACTTTTAAAGACTACAGTTGGGATTATTCGGTTGGATTATCAATGATGTGATGCCACAGTTAAAGACGATGTTCATGTTCACGAGTGTTTCACCACGTTTCAAAAAGAAAACGCTTGATTTCTACTCAACTTTCTGTGGTGAAGAAGACGAACGGTTTGCACCGATTTAAACTGCTTGTAGTGCGTTCACTTATTAAATAACCTATTATTTTATAGATAAAGAACTTTTATCAGGTCCTTTTCTCTGCTGGTGATTATTAGAGATCAGATGAGGTCACAATGAGAACTGAGAAGATAAAAGCCAACATCGGCTCCACTCTCACACACATATGTCTTCATCGTTTAATAAATAAATGAAGCAAAGGCTCAGAAACAGAAGAGAAAGATTTCAGAAAGGTTCGAAGAGTCTGATCAGCGATCAATAACGGGAGATTGACTGCAGCTGAAGCACGTTGTTCTCATGGATGATCAGAGTTAAGAGATGTATTTTTTTATATATATATATATATATATGTTTACATTCTACTTCGCATGATATCTTTTTCTTTTATCGGCTCTTGCTTGAAAAGTCTCATTTGTGAGTTTTCTTTTGACTCCCAGCAGCAAGAAGTCAAACCTTCATTCTTTAACTATTTATTTTAACTATCCATAAACCAAACTGAATGTGCAGCTGAGGAATTGAGATGATAAAAATGACATCAGTTGTCTCTTCACTTCACGTAGGGCTTTAAAAATCTCTTTCTTCTCCTCTTTAAGGTGTCAGATCTGATTCTTCTTCACATGTTCGGAGTGTCAGAGTCACTTTTTTTTGTCTCAATGACACCTGTCAATCTGAATAAATAAATCTAAATATTAAACCTCCAGCAGCTTTAACGTGTTGAAAAGATTCCTGCTTGTTCAGAAATAAACTTATTTTTGACATTTACGTCACTTATATGACACATAAAATATGAAACTGTTCTTTGTTCAATCCCCCTCTCGCGTACATTTTTTTAGCAGTACTTCAGTATTTCAGTACTGAAGTACTGCTTTACGTATGACGTTTGATCCAACTAACAGATGAGTTCACACATTTAAAATAAATCTTGACATTAATTGATTCCTAATTTTCTTCTAAGATTTAAAACCCTTACAATTTTTGGACAAAACTGAAGATTTCAAATCAACATGTTTTACTCTTTGTGTCAAATAGAAAATAAATTAACTAAATTAAATCATGTTATCCAGCAGGTGTTCTAATGTTCTAAAAAAAAGGGTTTAAAAAAGTTATCCATATAGCATTTTTCAATCAAATATTTTTGTATCTCTAAATTCTGCAAGATCTGATATCATAAACATGCTATAATTTTTAAAAATGTTTTTAATCAGAAAATCACGATTTAATTGGACATAATTTAATTTGGAAAAACCGCGAATTAAAGCCAATTGGTCTTCAGTTTTCTATTTCATTTGTTGCAGACTTCTTTAGGAAGCACGCGGAGGAATGGCGAGAAGCGGAGTTGTCAGTGCGCGTGCTTGCGGAGGTGATGGAGGTGATGGAGGTGATGGAGGAGCAGCAGCTGATTTAAAGCCGCGCAGAGAAATCCTGCATTGATTTACTTCGGTTCAGGTTTCACCTGTCCCGTGTTCATCAGAAATAACTGACTATTATTATTATTATTAATATCATTGGACTTTCTAAACATACTCTTATTTTTATTTAAATGACATCAATATTTACAGTTAAAATTGGGTTTTTAAGTCATTCAGATAACCACTTTAAAATAATGTATTGAATAGTGAAAACGTTTCAGAAATAAAGTGGAAATAAAACGCTTAATGTCAAAGGGAAAGCTTTAATTTAACCTGTGACCCACTTACATTGAGATTTATTTCCTCCTCGACTGTGTTCATAAATAAAAGATGGTGTTTCTTTTTGACCCGCCGCGTGATTAGAGATTTTAGCGGAGGAGAAAAACCCGCAGTGATTTCATTAAATAATGAAGTCTTACATCTCACAAGGATTGAATGAAATAACCTTTGAAATGTTCTGGAGGAGTCCCGGAGAAACGGAGCCGTGCAGCGGCAGCAGCTCCGCGATGTGCGCGCGCGGCGTGTTCGCGTTTCGGGATTCGGTAAAGAATCAATAATCAATGATCGGCCGCGACGGAAACATTAAGTCAGCTCAAGTTTCGCTTTGTTAGGACCGGGAAAAGGCGGGAGGGACTCGGCCCGCGCCGGGTGGCGAACCCGGGTCCCCCGGACAGGAGGAGGCGACGTGACGCTCTGACACCTCCACCCAAAGTGACACCTCCACCCTCAACGTCCGACGGAGGACGGAGCTGCAGCTCGAGACTTTTGTCCAGACACATTCTGCTTTTAGTTGTGAATTCTGATCAGAATCCGGTAACTTTCACGTGCATTTGGGGAGAAGGCGCGTGGACGCTGGGGGTCCGGCTGCTCCCGAACGGCGCGCGGAGACAAGTTGCATGCTTTTGGGAGGGGGGGGGATTTTTGTTGCTTTGTTGATGTGCGTGTGTGTGTGTGTGTGTGTGAGAGAGTTTTTTTTTTACCTCTGGGCCGCTGTGTTGGCGTCCAAAATCCCTGCGCCCTGCATCCAGGAGCGGACCGGGGTCATGCCGGTGGGGAGCGGCTCCTCCTTCATGGTCAGGGCCCCCCGGGGGAGGCTGTCCTGGATGGAGAACATCAAAGTGTCCTTCTGGGAGCTTTGTCTTCACCAGAAACAAGAAAGAAGAAGAATAATCCTCCTTGTACCCAACACTCAAAAAAAAGCGAAAGGACCACCTGGATTAAGGTGGAGAAAAAGAGGAGCGATGCGGAAGGAGTGGAGCAGGAGGGGTGGAGGACACGCTTCCCCCAAAGTACCGGGTCCGGGTCCAAAGAAGAGTCCGGGATCCCCCTGGGTTTCTGTGGGGTGGTTTTAGATCCCAGCCGCGGCTCCGCAGCACTCTGAGCTTTAAAAAACCGGCGGCTCTGTGAAGTTAAAAGAGGGCGGAGAGAGGAGCGCAGAGCGGGGAGAGCATCTCCGAGGAGCCGGTAGAGAAAGGTGGAGAGGGAGTGAGAGGGAGAGAGAGAGTGAGAGGGAGAGAGAGAGAGAGAGAGAGAAGGGGAGAGTCAGAGAGGCGAGAATCACCGGGATCCAGAGCCTGCGACGCCGGGAGAACGCAACGTGGAGAGCGGGATCAGAGGGAGGCGAGCAGCCGCGGATTGTGGAGAAATGAAAAGTGGGATAAAAAAAACAAGCCACCGCTTCAAAAAGGAGTAAAATGAAATGATTAGCAAACAAGAGGGAGGGACGGAGCGCGGAAGGCTGCTCGCTCCCGGGGGAACAGGGGGATTGGGCAGCGAGAAAATCTCATCCCCCTCCCTCCCCGGCTCTTTATGGCTCCTCCGTCCCGGCGGAGAGCTCCTTCTCCCGGGGTCCGAGGCTTCGGAGCCTCCCGCGGGACCGGCGCGGATCGGCGAGGGGGCGGGGACACGCCCAAATAAGGGCCGCTCGTTTGCATATCGGTCGCAGCTCTGGAGCCCCATTGGGCTGAAGCCGCGTTGCGTCACGCCTGAGAAAAAAAAGAAGAAAAAAGCACGCCAAATAAGGGTTTCCGCGTGCACAGTTAAAAAAATGAAACTTTTAAAAGTGGATGAAGGAGATATGTCAGCTAATGAGATGAACATACGGGTGATCAGATGCATTGATTGTGACACGTGACATTCGGCAGCTTTACATCACACCCCACGAGCTCATTAAGGAAGACATTTTATATTTGAATATGAGGCTCCTCAATCTGTCGGCAGAAGGTTCAATTCCGTTAAACATCCATACCTTCTCCTCAGCGAGACACGACTGAAATACTGAAGCTCGGATCGGTATTCACTCCCTCCAACGCTCAGGCTTCCTTCACTTCACTTCACTTTTTTTGGGGAGGGGGGGGGGGTTACCAGTTCTCATGTGGAATAATCTCCTCTGTCATCCCGCCGTTAGGATGACTGACACGAGCGGCGCGCGAATTTGGCACCAATTTGCGCTCTTTTTTTCTTTTTACGCACGGACATATGGCGCGGTCTCTCTAAACACACGCTAAAACAATCCGTTTCAGTGTTCAGATTTCACACTTTTGCTTTAATCGTATAATTTAGATTGAACAGCATCGATCATCTCTGATCACACTAATAATAATAATAACTGTGTTTGTGTCTCTGATCATGCCTCTTGATGTTTCTCCTTTTTTTGGGTGGGGGGGCTTGACATCTCCAGCAGTCATTTTTTTTGTTCATTTTCGTGGCAGGAGCAGAATTCCTCTAATTAAGCACAAACTCTGGAGCAGCGCTGATTAAATATTTATCCTCCTTTAGCCCGCTGCTTTTCCTCTGGGGACCCAGAAGCGTCTGGAAGCCCGAAAAAAAGATCCGTGTGCGGGGAGAAAGTCAACGAGAACATGCTGAGGAGGAAGAGGAGGAAGAAGAGGATTACATACCAGAAGGCAACAGGCTTATTAAAATAAATCATCTTCATTAATTAGCATTATTGTTTGGCATATAATGATGTTATTAGTTGTTGTTATTATTATTATTATTATGTGTTCACTTCTAAAATCTGGTACACTTCATTAAATCTTTTTTAAATATTACATTTTCACACAACATGCCTGGAACGACTCAAGTGAGATGTTTGGATTGAAAATCCATTTTCACTTGACTTGATTTTATTTTATTAATCAAGGTTTAATAAATAAATGAACAAATGTCACAATAAGACAGCATCAGCTGTAGAACCATCTGGAACCGGGAGCTCAAATCTTCTCAAGACCTCCAGGAACACCAGACCTTGAGATAGAGGATCAAGTATTAGAGGTCCTCAAAAATGCCTGGAACCCAACAGGCCTCTTGTGTGGAACCCTGGAACCCCTCTATGATGAGTTTAGCCTGTGGAACCCACTAAGGAACCCGCGGGCACAAAGGATCCTCGCTCCCCTTCAAATGACAAGAACCTCTGTCTGATGAAATTAGAGAATTATGCAAGAATTCTGGAACGCTCTGGGGAACCCATCAAAGAACCCGGAGGCCTCAGAGAGCCCCCTTGAATCTCTTCTGGAATGGAACCCTCTCTGGGTTCTCCTTCTAGATCCTAAGACGCTCCCTAAAAAGGATCAGAATCGTAAATTAAAAGCAGCTGGAACCCACTAGAAAACTTTCGAGTATTTAATGGACCAATGTACCACTTTTAGAATCCTTCCTAGGACTCTCTAAGATTACCAAAACCTCCACAGAAACCCCCAGAACCTCATTAGAACCCATCAGAGCCTACTAGAAAACACCTAGAATCTCATCCAGGAACCTTGAGAACTTCCTCCGATACCCTTCAACCCTTTTCGAACCATCCTGGAACCCTGCGCTCTGTCGTTCCAGACAGAACCTTAAAGGACGTGGCGCAGCGTTCAGAAGAACCTGCTTTTGAAACATTAAACGGCAGAATCTTTCACTTTGTTTCCACCTGCGGTCACAAGGCGCCCCCCGGTGGACAGAGACGCTTACTGCACATTGTTCTAACTACTCTAACGTTTCAGATCTTTACCATCCCACACGCTACAAATTATTTCATGTCAAAGACATTAGAGAAAAAGTCTCGAAATTAAAGAAACCAGATCTAAACTGAGTGCCTTCAGAGGAAGAACTAAAGAAATAAAAAAGCTAATGAGAGACGTTTTATTTCATAAATATTAAATATATATTTTTTTAAATCCATAAACATACATTTGATAAATCACAGCCTGCCAGAGCTCAAATGGCATCTTTAAACGTCTTAGTTAGTTGGAGCAAAACTACAAAACCTCACAAGAGATTGATGAAAGGCTTTGTCTTTTCATCTCTCAGAAGAAACCAATGAGCTTCTCAGAAAGGTCTGTGTGAAAAACAGGTGTTTAATAGAAGCATAATAGATAATACTAATAATGTATTTATTTTAAACATTGCCGCAGTAATAAGACTAATATATTAATAGACTTGTCCATTTTATTTCATAAGTGATGAGGACGTTTTTGGAACATGAAGAGTGACATGTTTTTCTTACTGAATTTAATATTTGTTAAATCGAGAAGAAGAAAACCGAGATCATTAAAAAAGGTAAAGAGCGACATCTGGAGGACAAACCTGTACATTACATTGACAGTTGAACTACAGCTAACAATGACATGATTCCCTTTATATAATCGGGATTTAAATCAAATACATAGTACATACATACAAGTCATTGAAAACAGGAAAAAGTTGTGAATCCAAATAAATGACAGTTCTGCTGAAGAAACACCTGAAACATTAAATACAATGAAAGTAAAGCCATCAAGAGAAACAACCGCTATTCCTGTTGTGGCCTAAAGGGGCACCAAAGGATTGTGTGGAGCATTTCATCTAATTAAAATAATTTTACATTTAAATTTTAACTTATTAAATGTGTACATGTATATCTCCTTTCCGAATGTTGTTTTTTTATGTTAGCTAACGGCTCATTTTAGCATATGGCTAAAGTGATGCTAACGGTTTGAGCGCAGTGCTTCTCCTTTAGGTATACGTACCAAGTAAGTGCTGCCAATTGACGGTTATTGTGTTAACTTTGATGTGTTATGTGTAACTGAATAACAAAAACTCCTACCATGGATTCAGTGTTTGAGGAGCAGTTGGTGGTGGTCTCCGATCAAACTGACTGCAACTTGTTGCTAAAAGCTGCTAAATGATGTTGTGATGCCATTGCGTGATGACGTCATCAAATGACGTGAAACTGTCATTAGTGGAATCCAAAACAACGTTACTCAAATGGAGTCCATCTCTGCAAAAAATATGACTTGACATTTGTTAAGTTTACATTTAGCAGGAGCTGACCGCCTGCTGTTGAAGTCACTCACGATGCACTTTTGCAGCCAGGCACACAAGAGTTTTGGGTCATTTAGAGGTGAAATGTGTGCCAAATATATTTTTTTAAATAGCTAAACGTGTTGCTAGGTGCTGTTCGAGAAGAAAGTTGCCGTGGTAGTCTTCAAATGTGATAAATCTAGTAACAAAGTTGATAAAAAAGTATTGATTTTAACACTGTGAAAATGCGGTTAACTTGAGTACCAATACAACGATGTAACACTACTGTAAAAATGTTCAAGTAGGTTTGTGTTACGTCAGTATAATCAGTAAAAAGCGTATTTAAACAGACTTTTGAAGCAGCCATTTGCTTATGAGACAATGTTTTACTACATTTATCAACAAACAGTTGACAAGAACTGATCTTCAGTCCTAAACACAAAATCAGAGTAACAAATAAAAACAGAACGACAGAAAAGCTGCAATTTGTTCAACTTTATTGAGAAAAGTCCAGGTGACTTTGAGCTTTGAGTTTCATCTTCAGTGCAAAAAGAGGAGAACAGTGTCGGAGGATGGACAAACTAACGGCTCTCATCTAAAAACAAAACAAAACAAAACCAGAATAAAACCAAAACAAAGGCTGTCGTTTCTTCTTTTTTTATATATCTATATAGATATATATCTCAGCAGCACATGAACCAATCACTGACATGCATTAAATTATTATTTATTTATTGTAACAGTTCTCGCTTCAGTCCACTCTGCGTTGTTTGTTTTGTTTGTTTCGCAGTTGGCACATTCACAGCTCGGAGTCCTCGGCCTTCGCCTAGTTTATTCATTTTGTTTTGAAAAGCAGAGAAACAAAAAAAAGAAAGAATTTAAAAGCAAGTAGGACAAAGAAAAACAAAATAAGAATTTATGAACAAATTGCTGTTATTGGCTGATGGAGAGGGCAGGGGCGTGGCCACATGAGAAAAATCAAACAGTTTATTCCAGCAGTGAGAGAAGAGGAAAAAGAAGAAGAAGAAAGTCGGTCACATGGCGTATTTCTGAGTCCAGTCCTGAGCAGTCTTGTTGTACCTGAAGGAGGATCAGATTAGGTACAGGTGAGTCAATTGGCTCGTTGCCACGGAGACCGGGTACGATGCCATGCCAACAAACACGACTCACTGGGTTCTGAGCGCTCATCTTTCATGATCATTTGCATCTTTCATCATTCTTTTACCTGATATTGGACATTTGGGAGCTTTTTTTCCTGTATATTTATTCATTCAAGTGTAAAATGTAAAAGTTAAAATAAGTATTTCCATCTGATTTAGTTACTTTACAGTTTAAAAATTCTAACATTTTGTTCAAACATTAAAAATTATGTTTCTAATCAAGCAAAGCAAGAAACGTAGAACCGGGTAATGCATAATTATCACCGCCTAACATCGCAGACGAAGACCACTGAAGCCGTTAAACACACACCAGACTCCATGCACAAAAACAGTGATTAACCATCAACCAGCTAGCGTGTTTGTGTTCGACTTTAGTTAATCTCAACGAAGCTCTAAACAGCAGAGACATCACATAACACACTAACTGTCCGATAGAGGCAGAAGGAGATCAGCAGCTGCTGTGCTCTGAGAGGTTAAATTACTACTTCTGTTAATTCGGTGTGGTGGTAGAAGAGAGACTCCAGTAAAACACTGAACAACTTGACACAAATCATCCCTTAAACATCTCATCTGCCTGCATGTTCTTTCAAAGCCGACCTAGGTTTTGTTGACTTAAACTAAAACATGAAAGACTGTCTGTGGAGCCATGCTTTGCATCAACGTGCTTGAAGACCAAATCCAGCCCTGCTCGAGTGCTACAGAAACCACAATTCAAATTTGACAGTCAGCTGAGCAGCTGCGCTCCAATCAGACGTCAGCTGAGCTCTTACCCTGTCACAGCATGGCATACTTCTCTGTCCACTCCCTGGCTAGTCTGCTATACCTGAGACAGACATGGTGGTTAAAGACCTCCACCCTGCTGCTCCGTCACCAGAGGCTCTACCACGAATCTCCATTTCAGGGTGGATTTAAGTTTACAGGAACAGTTGAAAAGAGATCAACTCACTTAACAGGGTCTGTTTTGTAGATGCGGGCGATCTCTGGCACTAGCGGGTCGTCAGGATTTGGGTCACATAACAGAGAACAAATGGACAAAAGGACTGCAAAAAGAAGAAACAACATCAGCTAACGACCATCAGTTGGGTATAATCTGACATTTTTAATACCTTAATGAAGCAGGCGGTGAACTACATTCATAATTCTGTACACATAGCGCTCACCTTTAGAGATAGTTAATGCAGGAGACCACTGTGATCTCAATATATCCAAGCAGATGCTGCCATTACTGTTAATATTTGGGTGATAAATTCTTGTCGTGAAGGCGACCTAAAAGGCAAAAGAGGGGAAACGCTGAGAATCAGAGTGTTTGACAACCTGAAGTTCAAACTTAAAAGTCCAGTCTACACCTAAACTTATTTAAAAGCATTTTTAATATTCCTTTTCCACACTACCGTCGTTCTTTTACTGGCATGTGTAGGTTTGGTGTCAGGATTTTGGGTGGAATGGATCTTAATTTAGTAAACTATGATGCATTTAGTCAAACAGACCATAAACCAGGGGATTATCTGGGGGTGGGGCTACACACTGATTGACAGGTCTCTCTACCAGAGACATATCCATCTGCTCAGTCCAAATATGATCGCTTTTGGTTTACTGGTTTCCAAAAACACGACACTGGCCTCAATTAACAATGGCGAAAACAAAAACAATGTCAAAACTTTGACTTCCTTCTATGAACTCTGTTGTAAACAAATCTCAATATATGAAGTTAATCACAATGTCATGTTGCTTTTACCTTAAATAACAACGTGTTACAATGAGAAATGTAACCAAACCAGGTTCACGTAGGTGGTTTCCTTAAATAGCAACCCTTCTTACTGAATAGACAGAGAGGAGGACAGAAACTGACCTTGGGTGGTTTGAAGGGATAATCTGTGGGGAAATGAATAGTCAGGAAAAATACGCCTCCCTGATAGGGACTGTCAGGCTGCAGCAGAGAAAACACACGTTAAAACACCATCACTCCTAAGGTCAGTTTCACTTATACATCTATTATACATTTTATTTTAAACAGTTTACAAATGTACATCTGTATTTCTATACATCAAATTATGCCTATACATTAAATACATCTGCTTGACGTTTATTCACTTTGGGATTACTACATACTAATATATATATATATATCAGTATTCTATCATAACTTCTGCACTATTCTACATCTTGGCCCCAAATTCTGTGTGTTTACAAATCATTATTTGTGTTGATGTGGCCAATAAAACCGTTTATTTTCCGAAAAATTGTTTATTTACATTACTTTATTGTGGACATAAGAAAAGTGATGCATTAAAACAAGCTTAACTGAACCTGTTCAACCAGGGTTGCATTTTGTTGCAAGTGAATAATAAAAGGTCAATACAGTTTGATACTTAAACAACAACAACAATTCTGAATAGTAAGTCAGATACTCACAGGCCCCATAATAGTAGCTTGCCAATGAAACACTGAGAAAAGACAGAAAAGAGGGTAAACAAAGTATATTTGTTTGTCTGTTGTGTGTAAATAAGAGACGGGCGTCTTACTGTCTTCACCAACAGGTCCAGCAGAGCACTGAGCCGGAGGATCTCTGGACAGATCGGTTAGCTCCTGGAACCACAGAAGAAGAGAAATAATTAAATAAATAGGAAATAATAACTACTTTAAGGTTCTCCCTAAAGGTTTGTTCCCCATTGAAAGGTTTTTCATTTTTGGGGAGTTTTTCCTGTGGCGATGTGAGGGTTTCAGGGCAGAGGATGTTGCATGTGTACAGATTGTTAAGCCCTCTGAGGCAAATTTGTAATTTGCGATTTTTGGCTATACAAAAAAATGTAATTGAATAAAGTCCAGAAAATAAAAGACCAGACATCAAATGAAAAAAAAAAACTTTACAAGTAAGATGGTCGATAGAAAATAAATAAACAGGCTGAGTATCATGTGTTTAAGTCTTTTTTGTTGATGTTTTGCATTTTGTTTGGTCGGGCTGGTTCCTGTTTGGAAAACGTCAACAGCAGTGATCTCTAACTAAGGGAAGGTCCAACTGGTAAACAACAAGTCTGATGCAAGACTTCGTCATCCCACAGGAAGTGACTCAGTGATTACAACCGAAGAAGAAACTACAAAAGAGGAAGTATCGAGTCAACAAGAAATAATACCAGAAACTAAGAGATAACAAGTAAACACATTTGATTGATCCACATTAAGTTCATCACATTCTTGAAAGTTAAGTATAGATGGATAATCAATAAAAAACTTGGGGCAAAAATAAATTTGATTTAAAAAATATTGGTTATTTAAAAAAAGGTTAGACTCAATGGATGAATCTCAATTTCTTGGAAAAAATGTAACTCAAGCCACTATGAAAGACTAAATTAACACATACAATTTATTATTGATAATCCTTAATCATTCATGGGTTAATAAGGAGCCCATAACACCTCAGGACTCAAGGAAACATGATGTGCTGTTCAGTGTTGTGCCTGAACGCGTTCATTGAACGATAGTTCATGAACTCGTTCATATTTTGGGCGAACGTGAACTGAACGTACTGTATTAATGCCCGATGAACGTCACTGTGAACTCGTTCTTTCTGGTGTTTATGAACGGCGCGTTCTTTCAGGTTAACGTTGTTCAAATAGGGTGCCAGATTTCTATAGAAAACACACCGTAAACGCGCCTTAATAAGTAGCGGAAAAAACACCCAATCTGGCAACACCAGCCTCCAGCGTCGCACCGCGCAGGTGTCATCAAATAAAAGAAATGCATGGAGGCGACAGCTGCGTGTAACAAAGAGGCGGCGTATAATAATTTAAGAGTTTTATGAAGTTTCTGACAAGGTCGTTGAGGATGGGAGGAATCTGACCTTTCTTTGCGAACATTTGCACCTTAATGATTACTGTCCTGTTTTTCTTTTAATAATTCCTTATTTAAAAAAGACCATTCAAGCAGCATGTGTTTGAGAATGTACTGTAGGGGTGAACGCTGCAGCTGATGCTAGTGTGGAGTGAATGGACAGCAACATTAAAGCAACAAAGGGGAAATGCTGTCCCCTCAATGCTAATGTAAACCCTGGTTGGATAAGGATTCAAAATTAGATATGAAGATTAAATCTGATGCATAGCTTTAGTGTTAAAACTCCTAAAATAATTGCTGTCTGCGGTTCTGGGCTGTGGCAATAATTTTGAAAAATAATAGCTCGCAGCAACGTATGGAAAAAAATAACTGAACTAGTTCATTTTAAACTTTGTGAACTAAACTTTGAACTAGTTCATGTAGAAAGTGAACTTTCCCAACACTGGTGCTGTTAAACACATGTTTGATTTGTTAGAACAAAGAAGCTTCTTGAGTTCTGATCATCTCAACGTCACTTTCCGTTTTTAGAACGGCGCTAGCTTTAACTTTTGACTTGTATTATATATTAGTGGCAAAAAAATATCTAAACAATAAATACATTTGTACGTGCTAATTATTAGATCCACATAACGGGTTAATGAATGTTGATCGTTGGACAAACAGACATCTACCTAATCATGGGGAATCAACTTTTTTTAAACTGACAGAACTTTTAGCTCCTGTGTGTTCGCTGCCTTAAAAACAAACCAACCCACTCTGCTCGTTGTGATGCAAAACCAGCCATTTTTATCTCTACTAAAAATAGGGGGGCGGGGGGGTTGTATTTCAGACAGGCAGGGGTCCGCCCAAAGCCAAACCGGCTGATGTGCCGCCGGTATGTGACACGCAGTCTCCGAACACAAACACACACACACTGACACACAAACGCACACAAGGCTCATCTTTCAGTTTTTAGTTTGGGAGGCAACAGAACGTGACAGAAGCAGCTGTGCGAGCAATGAATATAACGACCAAAAAGTACACAGACGATTACTGAGATTATTAACAAGTTCTTTAACAGATATTAAAATACTAAAATAATGTTAATCAATTTCTATTTCCGCTATAATATTTAAAAAATGGAAACGTTTCCAGTATATCCAGTCCAAAGTTAGCATGTATATTGTAGTCCAAAATTCACATGTTTCTACTGAACTAAATACTCTGCTTTTGATGGCATTTAGCCTTCAGATTGTGAACACTTTCACTACGTCCAAAAAACAATAGAACGATTTGCTCTTGATGAGACAATCTGATCAACCAAATTCTACTAAAAAGTATAACAAATACTGGGGGGAAACACTTAACTACTCGAGGCGTTTCACCTGCGGAAGTTCATTAAAACTTGTCAAAGCTCGAGAGAGTCAGTAACAATCGTTCTCCAAGCACAGAAAAGACAGCTATGAAGCTCAGAGAAAAGCAACGGAAAATAAATTGTATTTATTGGAAACTTCTCATTTCAAGTCAAGGTGTGAAGCGATCTTTTACAATAGAAAATTACATTTAGGTATTCCTATTTATTATTATTTAACACGTCATCTTGAGCCTTTATAGAAGCGTGTTTGTTCTGCAGCAGCATAACTGGCTGTTTTGACAGTGAAGCGGCGACTCTTTAAACTCTAAACTGCACGTACTAATCCTGAAATTTTAGGCCCTTGGATCCAGTCAATGTTTGGACAGAGCTGCAGTTCATGTTGTATTACTTTAAAAAAATAATGTAATGTAATTTAACAAACTGTACTATAGAAATAACCGGACAAATCCAAGCAATTATCAATAAAATGATCTATAATAGCACTGTGGAAACGCATCTTGATGACATCATACATCCAAATATCCTGATAGACTATTACGCACTCCCATTAAACAAAAGCACAAACCAACTCAAATATCCTCAACATGAATATTGTGCAATAAATGCATTATAGCCATTAGACTGACCATATAATAAATATCTTTTACATCTAATAGGATTCAAAATACAACGTATTCTCCTATCTCAACTATATTCCAAAAACTATACGAGTGTATTAATTCTAATCAAATAACAATTAAAATTTTTATAATAATGAGATTTCCTTAATAAAAGCATTGTATCGGTGGGTTATCAGGTAGTATTGTGAGGAATAAATTCAAAAGAAATGAAGTAAAATCCAGTATTTGATTTCTTGGTCTTAAGAAAAATATATTTTCTGAAAGGGAAAAGTTAAAATATTTTACATCATATATTTTACTAGTAATATCGAAGGCCAGTCTCCCTATTCAAATAATGAAAATACTCACGGTCATTATATTGATATCAATTGTTATCAACACAAAGTAATGCATATATATGCATTACTTTATCGACTTTCATCTTAAATTTACACAATGCCCGAAACACTACAAATGTGTATTAAAAAACATCACTTCAGTAAAAGATGTATTTATATCACCTATGACAATAAACCAGATTTCATTGAGAAAACATCCGAAACTGAAACAAGACAACCGAACGTGGCCAAAATAAAAGATGGTGTCAATGAAATGACTGTACAGTTATTTTAATGACCTACGGAACATTTCAGCCAGCGGCCCGAAGCTAAAGCTAGCGACAGATATTGTTACGGCCAAAACCGGCGGACGAAAGCCGTGCCTTTATTCGTCGACACGTGTGGATCACTCACGAAGAATGGGTTTTTAAAAAAACTGTGCCGACCAGACAGCACGAGGAAAATTGTGAGTTTAAAATGTCAAATATGATCTGCGGCGGTTGGTTAGACGAAGCTAACGCCGCTAGCCAACAAGCTAACGGCAAACAGCAGTCGGTTATAAAACGATACAAAAAAGGTTAAGACCTGACATAATCAAAAGTGGGAGTGTGAATAAAACAAGGGAAGTCCGTTACCTTGGTGATTCGTTTTAAAGCCATTGTGTCTGCGTAAAGGGACCGACTGTCGAGGTGAAGGAGGAGGTGGAGGAGGAGGAGGCCAGCTAGGTGGCGCTAACTAACTAGCATCTAGGACTTTGCTAGCTTTTGTCGGCTGGCTAAGCTAGCTATGCTACACACACGCACCCGTTAAACTAAACTGTTTCGGGAAAGCTCGTCTTGTTGTTGTTCTTTTTTTGAACGGACTTTTACAGCTCAAGACGTGGAGACTAGACTCTCCAGCACGTCAGCCACGACTTTAGGCTGACACTCGAATAATGGAACCGACCGCAGCGGCTCAAAATGTCTTCCGTTTCACACAGAGAGCAGCTGTCAGAGGACCGGGAGCAGGATGTCTCACTCTGACGCGTTTCACGGCACCGCGAAAGACGCGCGACGACGTGCTGGAAGGAAGAGGAAAGCACTAGTTTTATTTATTTATCGACTGATTGATTTAACGTTACTTATTTGTGTTAATGTTATCATCATTATTAGTAGTATAATATGTATTATGATTATCGTCATCATTACGAATGTTTTTTTTATTTTTGTTAAATTTGTATAATTATTGTCATTGTTAGTATTATTTTTTACTATTATTAGCCTCATTATTTATGGTTAAGCTACAACTATTATCCTCACATATTGACTAAATGACAATTCTGCATTGTAACTAACTAAAATTAATCTAGTGCGGTACAATATTCATCTCTGAGATAAATGCAGAAGTAGGAGAAAATTGACTCAACATTGTATAAATTAATATATACACACATGTGTGTATTTATAGAAAAATATCACATTACTGCAGAACTTCTGTCTGAAATCAAGGACACTTTTACGTTCAAGTTATACTAAACTAAAAGAATATATTTACAGTTGTAAATGAACAAACAACCAGAGCTTATACATATATACAAATATATATGAAAAACTTTATTTAAAAAATAACTAATGAAAAGCTGGTGTCAAAATGTACAGTGCAGGGCAGAGATATAAATATCAGAGGAGCTTTTGGTTCATCCATTGCAGTCTGTCCATCCCGGGAGAGGGATCCCTCCTCTGACGTTCTCCCTAAGGTTTCTTCTCTTTTTTTCCCCAGTTTTTCCTGTGCCGATGTGAGGGTTTCGTGGCAGAGGATGTTGCATGTGTACAGATTGTAAAGCCCTCTGAGGCAAATTTGTAATTTGCGATTTTAGGCTATAAAAAATAAAATGAATTGAATTGAATTGAATTTTTGAGGGTTTTTTTAGTCTTCAAAAGATCTCATCAGTTTGGCGGACAGAAAATAAAAATGGCCCTTTTAGATTAAAAAACACTTAATTATGATTTTTTTAAAAACATGCACACTAAAAAAGAGTTTCACTGTTTTTCAAATCTGTCTCAAGACAATATTAAAATCTTTATATGTGGACAGTTTGCCATGATTCCTCGTGTTCATACCAACAAATACTTTATCTTATAAATAATAATAATGCAGCCCACTAAAGCAGTTTTGCCCCAATAAAAATGTATCAATTAAGTAATTGGTTTATTCCTGTGTTTAGTTAAATGTGGAGATTTTCTGTAGGATATTACAAAATATTAAAAACACGACTTTACCTATAACTTTGAGCTCTCTCATTAAAGATGAGCCTCCCTCCAGCTGGTTTTGGGTTTTACACGGGTCTCCCACCAGCGGGAGGCCCCCGGGTGGCCTTATTCGATGCCTCTTTCCTTTCAACACGCAGGAATAGCGCCTCAACTCCGAGTTTCCTCCTGATGTCCGAGCTCCTGGCCCTCTCTCTGATGCCGTGCCCGGCCCTCCTATGGACGGGACTCACTACGGCTGCTTGTACCTAAGGGTGAGGGTGGGAACGCAGGACGCTCGTCTCCCTCTTCACTAAGACGGGTCTCACTGCTGCAGCTGCACCAATCCGCCTGAAGGTCTACCGCTCCCTCTTAACCTCACAAGAAGCTGAGATACTTAAGCTCCTTTTCTTGTGGGAGACAGTTCGCCTCCACCCGCAGAGAGAAACATATTCTCAATATGTGAGAAGCATATAATTTGAAACGCATTTAAACAATTAAAACCAGTTTAGATATGACACAGTCCTATATCTCAGTCGGACAGTGCTGGTCGAGTTTCAAACGCACACCTTCAGACTCTAGAAGAAGGGGACGTCAGCATTTAGAGTCAAACTGAGCAGGAAGCAGAGTGAATCCAAAGCTTCATGTAGAAAATGGCTCGACGTCTCTTGATTTATTCCCTCAGTAAACATTGCAAACATGAGGTTCTGGTCTCTCTCTCTCTCTAGTTTTAATTCTTCTTCAATACAGCATGATGTTTAGTTAATTATGGTCTATTTAGAGCCAGACCATAAAGCAGGGGATGCTTTAGGGCGGGGCTGGACGGTGATTGACAGGTGTTAGAGATCCTTGTGTTTTATAGAACTCGTCAATCTTTACCTCAAAAAGCTGGGCAGTGTATTTAAAGCAGGAACAGGAGGAATCATCCTCAGGCAGATTTGAAACACACTGAACGGATCCTTTTGGGTAAATTAACCTTTTTACAATCATTCAGCATTGATAGCACCTTTCCCCTGCAGACAGATGTCTGCTGTAGAAAAACAACAAACACACACAAACCGTTAGCTCGGCAGCTAACAGAGCACGACTCCAGATATCATGAAGTCAATCCAATCAATACTTTGTCCACCACATGGCACGTGTGGTTTTGGCGAGTTACAGAACCCACGTTTACATTCTTTGGTAGAGCCTTTGGAGTGTAGTGTGGTCTAAAAACCGTCAAACCAATTATTTCGCTTTTCGTTTCTCAACTTTGAATCTAAATTTGGTTGAGAAGCGTTCCGATCGATCGCGTCACTGGAGTTGGATTAGATGGGTTGATGGAGGCGATCACGCCGTGGAGAGCTCCACCCCGCTGTCACAGACGCCGCTGTCAATCCGAATGTCCGCCTTCAGGTCCTGAACCCGAGACCCGTCTGTGAAGGGGCGAGCAAAGAACGTCACCATTGAGTGAGTTGTTATGTCAAAAAGCAGAAAACCTGGAATGCCTCCTGTCCGCTCACCACTCGATTGCGTCTCCTCTTCTTCCTCCTCCTCTTCTTCCTCCTCCTCTTCTTCCTCCTCCCCCCTGTCGCCAGGGCGAGGCAGCACCTCCTCCTTCTCGTCGTGGTGACGCAGCACCTCCTCCAGGACATTCAGCGCTCTGCACTCGCCAACTGACCTGAGACCCTCCAGCAGTTCCCTGACCGTCCCGCCTGAAACCTGCAGGATGAAAAAAAATAATAATAATTTTATCCCATTAAACCCTGTATTGATTACTAGAGGAAGAGACAAATAAATCATTGGGGGAATTTAAAACCGAAATAGAAATGATCCAAAAGCAGTTACAGAAAAAATTAAAAAAGAGGAAGAGACAGCTACAAGTATTAGAATTGTGTTAAATAGAATAAAAGTAAAGTGTTATGAATGGAGGCAAAATGATTCATGCATTATGACTTTAACTGCAAAGATCTTGTATGTGTGTGTGAACATGTCAGCATGTGTGTTACCTCGTAGCTCTGCAGCAGTGTTTTGGCAGGAGAAGGGCTCAGACCGAAGGCTGTGTTGAGGATCCCGAGGCCCAGACTGTGAGCCAGTTTTTCCCAACATCCTTCACTCTCCAAGGCGCAACACACCTGCTGCTTCACGTCCACGTCCAGACTCGCCAGATCGCCTACACAAGCACACACACAAAAGTATATGAAGGACAGAAATAGTTTATCCTTATTTTCAATAATACATAATAATCTTAATATTTCATGTTTACCAATTAATTTTTTCATTTTTCTATCATTTATTCATAATATTATGTTATAAATTTCATATAATTATGCATCAGTTGTTGAAAACCTATCATTTGTATAATTTACCCTTTTTTAGTATTATTAATATTGGTTTTATATATTTTTTTAGATGTACAAGTAGAATTAAGAAAGTTTAAAACATATTTTAATATTAACATATTGAAGAAAGATAAGATTGACACATTAGTGTATAAATATTTCATCTCATTGGATCAGAGACTGAACTCACCTTGAGCAGGTATGAAGGGTCTTTGTAGAGATTTTGGTTTGTATTCTTTACCATGCAGAAGCTCCAAAACCTGCATAAACACATACAAAATACACAACAGTCAATTCAGTGATACTGTAAATAAGATGGTTTTACTTGTCTTCACTCACCTAGTGGACAACAACACTTAATGCCGCTTTAAGTCAAATCTTTGGGAAGCATCAGGCGAAAATTGTTCTACTACTTAAAAACCACGTCCACACATGTACTCATGCACTGCTGGAGTACACCATGACATCACTCCAGTTCAGCTGCTCTATAACCTGTTAAACTGTTGAAATCAGGCTTTTATTTTGAAAGTTGTGTCTGATGCAGCTTTTACACCTAATTGACCTCGTAATTACTGTCCTGCAAACACATCATTGCTCCTCTTTGGTTAATGTGCTGCAGGGAGCCAGTGTACCCGAGTGGTGGCGGCCATGTTGAGAGGAGTGGTTCCTGGGATGTAGCCTTCATCTTCATCCTCCTTTTCTTCATTGCAGCAGTCCTCCTCCCTGAAGAAGAGCGGCTCAAAGTTCTCCTTCTGAGGGTCTGCGCCTGAAAAAACCCAAAAAATAAAATAAAAGTCCCGGCTCACTTTGAAATAACGAGCTAAACTAGCAAGCTAACTAGCTAAATAGCAGATAACTGTTAGTGAAAAATCTCCCTCTCTGCTTTGTCATACAGAGCCATGTTAGCGGTTTCCTTCTGTTTCCGACCTTTATGCTAAGCTAACTGGTTCCAGGTGCGTGTGAGTTTGTGTGTGCACCTGCGGCCATCAGGAGAGCGGTCAGCTTGACGGAGTCTCGTCCTGCAGCAATGTGCAGGGGGGTGGAGCCATTGAAGGTGAAGCTGTCCACTTTAGCGTTTCCCTGAGCGCAGAAGAGAAAGCATTGCACACAAGTTTTTATTGGGGACAACCTGACCAGCGTAACCAATCAATCAATAAAACCAGTGAATCCAGTCGGGTCGGTACCTCCAGCAGCAGGCAGCCGGCCAGCGACACGTTGTCTCTCTCGGTGGCGAGGTGGAGGGCGGTCCGTCCGCAACTGCGCTCCTGAGCCTCCACGTCAGCCCCGCCTTCCAGCAGCTCCCTGAGAGACGACAGCTGATTGGCCAGGACCGCCAGGTGGATCGCACACAGACCTGTAACCGCACACAGACCGCCAGGCGGACGACTGTCAAACACGCCGAGCATTCTGTTTTCAAGTTTGGGTGTTTGTGTACCTGGTGTATTTGTGAGCGTGTACCCAGTGTGTGTGTGTGTGTGTGTGTGTGTACCAGCTGTGTTGGTGTGTTCCAGCAGTTCTCTGATCTCTCTGTGCTGCAGTAGAAACTGCACCATCCCCCCTCCTCCTCCTTCCAGCCTGGACGCCAGGTGGAGCAGCGTGTTGCCATGACGATCTGTCAGCGTTGGGTCGGCACCCGCCAATAGCAGCGCCTCCACTGCCTCCCTCTGCTGTGTGATCACGGCCAGGTGCAAAGGACTCTGGGATACACGGAGGGAGAGTTACAAAGGCTTCCTCCTTAACTGGTCAGCTTCCTTGATACATAACTAGTATATTTCTTGGGCAATGCCCCTTAACAAGGACACTTGAGCAGGTTTCTTTCTTACATCCTAAACCCCCACATAGGAAACCTCTCCTTCTTCCTAACTAGAAAGCAAGGCATTGTGGGAATCAATTATTACTTTCTTTTGGTAAAGGAAGGTCCCATGTTTCCTTAGCCTAAGGAGTTAAGAAAGCAAGCATTAAAGCACCTTTTCTATGCTAACGGAGCTAACAAATGAAGCATTGAAGGACCTTACCCCGGCATCTAGAGGATTTAAACAGCTCTTATTATGAAGGACACTCATACACACTGAGCAAAAAGGAGGCGATTACCTGGTAGAGATGGTTCCTCATGTTGAGCACCTCCTCGCCGGGCAGAGCAGAGACGACCTGAGTCAGACTCCTCAGCGCCTCCTTCTGGCTGTGGAGGACCGCCAGGTGGAGCCCACTGAAGGAGAGGGAAGTAATGAGAGCTCTTCTACCAAACACTTTAAGCGGACAGAACGTCCAACGAGGGAAGAAGTGAACTTCACTGACGTGTCTCCGTCCTCGTCCTGTGCGCTCATCAGCTGACGCTGCGTGGCCAATAGGAAGGCTGAGTCTCCAGTGACCGAGTACTGGAACAGGGCCTCCAGCTGAACGCCGCACTGCACATCTGCATCACACACACACGCGCGCGCGCACACACAAAGAGCGTTACAACACAAAGGAAAACAGGGTTCTTAAAGGTTTGGTCTCTTCTTTTTCTTTTTTTTTTACAAAACAGGAACACACTGACAGTAAAAAATACATAAAACACAAAGTATAGAACAAAAGTTTTTTTGTGTTTCATGTCAAGGACATCTCCACGCATGTGTGTAAGTAATTTAATCAAAAACCTTTGCGTTTTAAATAAGATCTAAAACTTTAGATGTAATTACCAACATGTTACCAAGAATGAGATTCTCAATATTATGCACTATGCAGATTTTGCACCGTCGTCAGTATCACTTTTCAATTATTACTGTATTGTTCAAATATTTGTTTATTTTTTTCTTCAATTGTTTCTTTGTTGAACTTTATTGTAATTTTGGATCAATCTCTAGAACAACACATTTCTTTCGGGAAGAATACAGTTATATCTCATCTTCAGCGGTGTTACGGTGAATAATGTGTGCATAAACAGATGTGTACCTGTGGCTGATTCTGGCTCCTCCCCCTCAACCCCTCCCTCCTTAGGCCCCTCCCCCGCCACCGGGCCTCTCAGCTGGGTTGTAGCGCTCAGCCCAACGGCCAACCCCGAATCGTCGTTCGGATGTTCGTCGTCCGCTGCCTCGTTGCCCTCGGAGGCTTTAACACAACATTTGGGTTTGAGACATTTTTTTCGGTGTAAAAGGCGCCTCCCAGAATGCATTGCGCTGGTAGCTTACGTAGCCACTGAATAGGTAGCGTGGCCGTGACGTAGATTTAGTGAGATCTCATCTCACCGTGTTTGATGGCGGCGGCTCCTTCTCCTCCTCCACCCAGACCAGCTGAGTATCCTGTGGAGAAACCTCCGCCTCCTCCTCCTCCTCCTCCTCCTGCTCCGCCATAGTTGTAGGTGCTAAAACCATGGTAGTAACCTGGAGGATATATCAAACACACCAAAGGCATCAGCTGACAATCTCAACAACAAACCAAGAGTTAGAAGGAGCTATTTTTACCTCCTCCTCCAGCAGAGCCAGGTCCTCCTCCTCCAGCAGGACCTCGTCCACCACCACCTCCTCCTCCTCCTCCTCCTCCTCCTCGGTACAGACCACCTCCTCCTTGCCCGCTGAAGTCCTGGAAGTTTGGCAACGTCTTCTGTCTCTTCCTCTGCACCTCCTCCTTGTCTGAACACACAAGTACATGTATATGAGCACAGGAGCGCTACCTGTGATGCGAGGTGGTGCTACCTCTCCTGCCTGTGACCCGAGGGTGGAGCTACACCACCTACCTATGATCTGAGGGTGATAGGTGAAGGGTTTGGGTTCGCTGGTCTCGTTATCAGACTTCCTCTTCAGCTGGACGAGAACTGACGTCGGTTTCTGGAGGTTCTGGTCTCGATACTTTGGAGTCTTGAACACAATGGCGAACTGACAGCAGAGAACACATCGTCACGGTAACAACTTTAATGCTACTACTACTGATCCCAATGATTTAGCAATATTACTGTTATTTCCATCAACTGTCGTTATTAACTCTGTAATTGATGTATTCCTGAAATTATATACTACTATTATTAGTGATGCAACAACAACTACTACTTTAGTGACGGCTTTACTACTGGTATCTATGACAAATACTCCTACTGGTACTAATACAGTTAGTACAATGATGTTTCATTTAGTGTTGATTGTGGCGCCCCTTGACGACTATAGTGGTAGTGTCTCTGAGCACCACGACCCCTTTAGAAAAGCTCTCATTCTACTGCAGTAGACGCTGGTTCTGGTTTTTATGGGCCTACTTTCCTCCCAGGGGGTTTAGACCTAAACTCGGATTCTGGAGGAGTCACATGCTGCTAACGGGAGCTCTGAGCTCCTCCTCCTCCTTAATATATATATATCCATAATGTCTATTTTTCCCCTTTTCTTAGATTAAAATAAATAAATAGCTCTACATGTGTGGGTACTATAAAGAGCAGTACCATTAACTCCTCGTACCTGTCTGTGGACATCTGTAGGTGAGAAATCTCCCATCGCCTCCCAGGTCAACCCCGAGTCATCTTCTTCATAGAACCGGACCTGGATGTCATCTAGAACCACACACACACACACACACTTTACACTAAACGCTATTTGCATATTTTTGATTAAAGAAATATGTCTTAGCATTACTTTTCCTCACCCAGTGATTTAATCTACATTTCAGATTTCAACAACAAAACGTATTCTGCTTAATATAACATCATGTCATCTCAAGGGTCTGCCGTAAATTGGCCCAAAGCTAAATGAAAAATGTAAATGTACAAACTCCACGTTTGTGTTTTCTGTGTTACTGTCTCACCTTTCTGGACCTTGTCACAGAGCAGGTAGACCTCCTCTCCACCGCTCACGCAGCCAGCGGTCCGATCCATCCTCACGATCTTCAGGTTGGAGGCGTTAGGTGCCTCTGAGGCGAGAGAGAGAAACACAGCGGGTCGGTCAGAAGAGACAACAAAAAGCTGCGGGTTTGATTCCCTGCCGTGGGAAAACCACAGCTTTAGTAGTCCCAAACCAAGCTGAAACTATACTTTCGCTATACAGTCCCTGATCATAAACCAGTCCCGGACAGTAACCCTGATGGGGGACTCTGCTGGACTTTGGATGTGTTCAGACTCACTGCTGTCGTAGATCGGTTCCGACACGACGGGCTCGAGTCGTCTGGAGAAACCTCCGTCGCTGTTAGGGAGGAACGCCGTGAACATGAGCCGCACTACGCTGAGGTCCATCTCTTTAGCCTGAAGAGACGCCACGCTGCTGATCACATTGCGCTGGTGGTCTGAGGACACAGAGACGGAGGGGACGGACATACACGAGTTTGAAAACAAGGTGAGAGAAAGTTACAGGACTGAGGAGGTGGATGGTTCATCAGAATGTCCCCTTCTTCGTATATATGGTCTCTCAAGGTCTGTGACTTCAATGGGTCCTCTCAAAGTTTCCAGTACGCACGCGCACACACACACACACACACACACACACACACGCACGCACGCAACTGACCGGTGAGCTCTCGGGGGACTCGGACCTCCCCCTGCAGGACGTCGATATCGGGGTGGATGGAGACGCCGCAGTTATACCCCAGCCGGGTGGCCTCCACCATCCTCTCCTCCAGGGTCTTGGCCACGTTCTTCTTGGTCACGTGGAGGATGCCCAGGTTGGGAAAACTACAACAGACACACGTGTGAGCCTCACACCCGGGCCGCGCTGGTGGTGCAGAATGTGCGTGTCCCGCAGACCTGATGGTGGAGTCTTTGGGCTGCAGGTCGGTGACGCAGATCCCTTTGTCGCACTGCTTTCCCACCAGACTGTGGGCGTGCAGCTGAGGGTGGGGGGTCAGCGCCGTCACCAGCTGGACCACCACCCGGGCCGGACCCTGGTAGTTACTGATCTGAAACACGGAGCGGCACTTCATCCGTTATCAAATATATCATTTTAAACAGTCAAAGCTGGGCTGATTTTAAAGATGTACTTTTATCCCACACCTTATTTTTTTGACCCACAATGTTACTCAGCTGTTGGTGAGTTTGCAGTGGATTCTGCTAGTTAGCGGCTAATGTAGCCTAATGTGACTAAGAGCATAATGTGGCACATTATAATAATATCAAACATCAACCCAATAGCTGCAAACTGTGAAGAAGACAAGTTGTTCTTCTCGTTGGAATCCGCTCTTGTATCTCAGGGATTCTTCAAGCCTCCATGTGTTCAACTCAATTAGTCTTGTATTGAAATCATTGATTAATTCATTACATTTATTAATACAACCCAAAAATCATCTGTTTGAGAGTATTGCAGCTGCGTTAGAATTCATTAAACACCAGACAACCAACACATTATAACTCCAAATTTAGAATCTATTTCAAATGAATTTTCTGGGTTGATAAAATGGCCATAGTAAATCTTGAATATTCTTAAAATAAAGACCCTTTATACAATACTATACACAAGTCTATTTATCATACAAGTTTATAAAATACTGAGGAACATTTAAGTCTAGGCAGCAGCTTCTGTTCACAGACACATTCAGCTTTGTGAATACAGATCCAAACCGCAGAAGAAAATCCGATTAGAATACCAGTTCAACTTCCTGAACCCTGAAATATAAGCGAATGAAACTTTAAAAAGCAGAAAAGGAAATGACCAAAAATTGGCTCGTAGCTGGAGGTTTGTGCATTTCATAAATCCACTGCGACTGAAAAACAAACTATATGTTCAATGTGACATGTTAGCTCACTCTTTGGTATTGAACTGTTTTACATGAAGGAAATTAGATGTAAAAAAAAAAAAAATGGAGTTCCTGTTTCTATTGTGTGCAAAAACAAGTCATACCACTGCAGGTAAGTCTGCATGCAGCAGCGTTGCAAGCTGCGGCGGTAAATAAACACGAGCACCACTTCCTCCTCCTGGTGCAGTCAGCCAATCGGATCGTTCCATCAGCCGGACTCAGTTCCTAGAAACACAGTCTTTTAAAATGGTTTCCTGGGTTCAGCGTGTCAACGCTGAATGTTTGTAGCATCCGATGAAACAAAAGGGTGGAGTTTGACCACTAAGACCAAGTCTGATTTTGCAGAAAGACTTTATCTATTTAAATACTGTATATTTCTCTCTCCGACCGCTCTTGGGCTCCGTTGTCTGATTGATATTTTATTGTCACTTCTTTTAAATCTATAAAAAGTCCAAATGCCTTTAGTGAATAAATGCGCTTCGAAAGCCAGCAGGAATCTCTGCAGGAGCGTCTGCACACGGGTCAGTGTGCTATTTTACACAAAATATTATGAAAAATGGGAAAGAAGGCTAAAAATACCTTTTTACCCATTATTACCTGAAACCACAGCCATTACCAAACCATGAATATGTCCTCTTAACATTTTGGTCACACAATGTAGTGGGCGAGCTGCAGTCTCACATCTGCATGCTCTTTGGATTCTTCTGGTGAGTGGTCATGAACTGATCTTTGTTTTTTTTGCTACTGACGAACAGTAAGGGACCCTACATGGACCGAGGAGGACGTAGAGACACTCTATACGTCTGTGGTAAAGACCTGTCAATCAGTGTGTAGCCCCTCACTAAAGCACCCCCTGCTTTATGGTCTGTTACACTCTCAATACACTATGACTTACTAAATGAGCGTCACACAGTATTGAAGAAGCCTTGAAACTAGATTGAATGCGCAAAGTCATGTTTACAATGTCTCCTGAGGGAATACGTCAAGAGACAAGTAGAGAAATGTTCTCATAGACTTCTATAGGACCAGAAGAGTCTGCGTTGCTGCTTCTGGGTCAGAGTGGGTGAGACATTGCACCTCTGCATGTTTCATCTGAGCACCTCTTCCTCTGCGTGTGACGCTGCGCCGCTTCCTTGTAATTACATGTGGGCATCAGGGGAGGAAATTCCCAACAGACGCGAGGCGGCGGAGGTCTCAGTATGTGCGAGAACCGGGGCAGGTCCAGACCAGCAGAAGACTTGTTCAACCAGAACGCAACGCCCCCACCCCCCGCACACGCACACACACACACACACACACACGATCTTTGTAGAAAAAAGTAGGTTAACTAAGACTAAGAATCCAAATTTACACCCATTTCCTCCTCAGAAGACCACAGGCATTTACTAGATTAAACACAGTTCAAAGTAAATCTTGACCTAGTACTTAATATCCATCAGGTTAGCGACAACATTAAGTTTTATCTCTGACTTTAAAGTCCATAATTTGGGAATAAAAAAAGCTTCCTGGAAGTTTACCAGAAAAACTAAATAATTTGCAACAAATGGAGAAAGTAAATGTAATTACTAATTTCTATTAACCAAGTATTTTATTGTGAAATTTGTAAAGAGCCAAACAAAGAATTGAACAAATACAAAGAATATCATCATATCACAATCATCAAAAATGTTGGTGAGTCATAGACCTCCTCATCATCATCTTCATCACCATCCCTCAGGTCCTATACCAGAACAACAGGGGGGCTTCCACCCTGCAGCATCAACATGCAACATACACACGCTGATCTGATGCGCTGTGAAGACTAAACAAAGACTAAACAAAGACTAAACAAAGAGCGAGACCAGAGACGTCGTCTCATTTGGAGAAAAAAAAAAGTTCTTCTTATTACTAACACATCAAAATAAACATATATTGTTAATGCGTGTTTTTGTCTTTAATTGAGCATGTAAATGTTTTTCCACCATCCCTGTGAGCTGGCGATTTAAAGTTTAAAGATTTAAAGGGAAAATGATTCCCTGCATTTAACCCATTGCACACAGTGCGAGCAGCGTGCAGCCGTACAGGCGCCCGGGGAGCAGTGTGGGGGTCAGGTGTCTCGCTCAGGGACACTTTGACGGGGGACATTGAGCAGACGGGGTTTTGAACAGACAACCCTGCGGTTCCAACAGACTAATTAACATCACATCTTAACTTTTATCAAATATTTTATAGATAGAATCTAGAAAATAAGCTGCAGATGAATCGCTAGTCACCACTTGAAGAACATATCCGTTGAGACGTGCTAACGTCGGGATTTACAGGAATCTGGGGATTTCCCCGTCTGTTCTGGTTTTAGCTTCAAACTCCAAACACCAAGAGAATCTACACAAAGGGGGGGGGGTGGTCTAGGTCTAAGTTTAAAAACATAATGAAATCACAACATGATATAGATCTGACTGATCTGCTTTCTAAATGGAGACCCAGAGTTGTAATTGGGGAAGTCCCAAAGTTGGAATGAGATTTCTTTCTAAATGAAGCGAGCAAACAGGTTTCTGTGAAACCAAAACCTGTAGATCAGATTGAAGGAGAGAGTTTGTGTGAAACAAGATGAGGCTGATGGTTTAGAGCAAGTCTAAATGTTGAAAAAAGTTTAAATTTCCCCTGCCGGACAGGTGAGCTCTGAACGAGGCTCACTTGACGACTGACGTTATAAAGCCTTGAATTTGGCAATTTCACCGCCACCATCTTGTTATTTTTTTTACAACCAGTGATTAGGAAGTGACCATATATGGATGAGAGCCATATAGGTCTCCGGTGTCAAGCTGTAAATCCGTGCGTAGCCCCGCCCTACAGCCTCCCCCACTTTATGGTCAGTTTGACTCTAAACGGACCACATTTTACTAAACAAACATTTTTCTGTAATGAAAGACGGAGGAGCCGCCCCCTTGGGGTCACTAGAGAGAATGCACGGACCCCAGAGGCTTTGTGAGAGCGAGGGGGGGGGGGCGTTACCTTGACGGCGGGGTAGGTCTTGCTGGTCTTCTCGCTGGAGGCACCTGGCAGGCCTCCGTGAGACGGACCTTCACAGCCGTACCTGAACCTGAAGCCCCGCTGGGAGACAAACGGAGACAAACGCCGTCCAGTTAACACACAATCACAAGGACGGCCGACGGCAAGAGCAGGACCAGAAGATCTCATTGTGATCATTCATATTCTTACTTGTTTCGGTTGCTCCACTATCTGCAGGAAGGGTCCGTCCACTGAAACCACACCGCAACTAAATCAGTCAAACATTCAGCACCATGAGAGTAATTAAACTTTATAGACTCCTTTTATCTCTTAGCCACTAATATACGATCTTTGTAGAAATACTTCATTCATGTTTGATTAATGATCGACTGATACTTTTTAAGGAAGTATAGATGTGTGATTTTCTGCTTTGAATAATCTTGCTTTATATTGAAACTTTACTACAGAGTAAACGGGGGTTCCAATCCTTGGAGTAGTACTCGTACGTGGCGGTATTTGTACTTAAACTGAGTGTACAGAAGTATTTCTTTGGGTTGGTGAGTGAGTCACATGAGATTGTTCGAGTGGAGAAAGTTTTCATCTTTACTTCGGGGTAACACACATCGAGAGGAAGTGAGAGCGGAGGAACTCGGCTTTCACTTCGTCACACTGAGACGTTTCAGACAGGAAGCTGATGTTTCATGTTTTCACTCCACAGCTGGTTCATCCCAAAATAATGTTCATTTATTCTCCACTGTATCCATCCGATACACACACTCAACATTCCAAAAAGTAGTTCATCCAATAGGACGTTATATTGGTATTAAATAAAAAAACGTAACAATAAAAAACAATAAGTCAAACAAATGTGAATCTACTTTAATGGTTGAAGACTTGTGATGTCGTCAGTTGAATGTAGTATTCATAAGAGTAATATGTTTAATAATGTAAAATCTTGTAAAAACGTGAAAAGGAATAATGTATTAGTAGTCATGTGTAATGCGTTAGTAGTAATGTTAAAGTTAATATGTTAGTGGTAGCAATATTAATGTTAATGCATGGGTTTGGTAGTAATGCTATTTAGGCCAAACTTGAATAACTGACTTCCTGTGTGCACCTTTCTCTCTCCCTTCCCCTCTCACACCTCCTGTCAGCCAAATACCAGGAAATAAAGATGCTTTTTGATTAAAAACATCTGCAGTAAAGCCTGAAAGTGTTAATGATAAACGTTCATCACATGAACCTTAATAGCAAACTGACAAACCTCACACGTTTTCATTTAGGAACCAAACGACATCTGCTTTTTTGTGGTTTTTAAATCTGTCCCATCGGCACAGTTTAACACACAGGTTAATAATTACACAGACACACCCACACGCACACACTGACACACACACACACACACACACAGACAGAGGCAGAGATAAAGAGCGAGAGCGACAAAAGATTACTTACAAAGTAGTTATATTGATATGAAGTACGAAATGTTATTTTAAAAAGTTGGAACCACCAGTCCATTAATCAAATAACGTGAAACAATTTTCATAGTTTAAGCAATTTTTCCAGTAAAAAAATTTATTTTATATTATTAATGATCTTGACTTAGTATCAATAATACAAATTATGTTACTATTAATATAATTAATAGTATGGATAGTTTTAATGCGAGATTTACAATTATAATAATATACTATATAAAACGTACTATAATGTATACACAACACATTTATAAAATAAAATACACACTGTTGGTTTCACTTTGATATCGGAGGATAAAGGAAACCAGCCATCCGCTGCTTATTGAGCATCACATCCGGGGAGACATTAAGCCTTGCTGACTGACAGCAGGTGTGGAGGTGAGACGCTCACCTGTCCGCAGAGAGGGGGTCTGAGAAATTGGGGGGAAAGGTTGGAAGTCCCACATGGAATCCATGTCGAAAATCTGAAAGAGCAAGTGGGACTTGAAGTCGGGACGCCGCACAGTGACTTTTACTTTATATATATATATATATATATATGTGTAAGCAATGATCCATTTAGGGCTGCAAATACCTACTACTCTCATGTTTCACTATTTTATAAATTAATCAAAGTAGATGCTGTAAAGATGACGTTAGCCGGTGAGTTTACCTGGTTGGAGGGATGAGGGTAGTGGTCGTCAGCAGCCATAATGTCTGCAGGTCAAAGGTCAAAATACAACCATTACACCCAGAAGGTGACAAGCAGTGATAATTACAAACTATAGAGCTAATCATGTAAGCAAACAATTTATTTACCATTTATAATTTGACTTTTTTTAAAAGCCCAAAGTCCTGAAAGGATTTTGAGTCACACCACCATTTATTAGTTTAATGTTTTATTTATTTTCATTTGAGTTTTATTTGTATTATTCATGTAACGTTAAATACTAGTTTTGTTAGTTTAAATTGAACCCATCTGTATTTAATGAACAATGCTTTATTCCTAATACATATAGTTATTGTACCTTAGCTAATATGTAGTGCCGTGGTTATTATAGTTAATAAGTACTCCCCTGACACTTGTAGCTTCATGAACGCGTCCGTGTGAGCCGCGCTAGCCCCGCTGGCTAACAGCTAGCTTGCGCCGCCGGACCGCTGCTTTTTTTGTCGTTAAAGCGGCCGTTCGGGACAATAAACTTTAATAATTATCAGCTAACATATCTACGTTACCGACACCGACACACAGCACCTGTGTGAGCGTTGGCGTCGTGTTACAGAGGGGGGTCGCGCCGCCACCTGTCCCCCGCTAGCAGGAAGCTAGCGCCTTGAAGGTTCCGTGCGCGGAGAACATATCACGGAACTGCGTTCAAAAAATCGGCCGGTTTAACGGCTCTACCTTTTAATCGGTGAGGAACTTTGACTGCAGAATATACACTATCGCGCATTTTAGCCGGATGGATCCGGTCGTGCTTTCGGCGCGTGTAAAAACAACATTAAGTTTCTGCTCCTCACTTTTTTTTTCCTGCCAAGAAAACGTGGACTGGGGTGAAGTTGGGGGTCCAGCGGGTGAAACTGCAGCAATTTCCGCATGAAGTACACCTAAGCGAAGACTTCCAGGTTCCATATACGAGCCGAATTCACCGGTGGCTTCCTCGGACAGAAAGTATAACTTTAGTGCTCCCGCCGTTTGCTGACAAGACGAAAAACTTCAAGTTCCCATTTTTATCCCCGAGTTTGGGTGACGTTTCTGAGCGCTACCTGGCTCACAAGGAAGTGAGCAACACAACAAAGCCAAGTGCCAGTGGTAACGGGTCACGGTTAAATGATGCTAATGGCCGCGAATATACAGTAAACTGTGAACGTAAAGCGGTTATTTTAGGTGATCTCACCTGGTTACCTCGGGTTATCGGTCGGGTTCTCAACATTAACTTGTGAGTGACAGCCCTTCAATCCGCTTCACTTCTGTTGACTTCTGCACATCGTGCCGAACCTCAGGGTCCATTTACAGCGACCGGGTTCAACTGCAGCGCGTCACGACGCGACGCGACCACGTCATGACCGTTTCGGTGAAGAGAAATACGGCTTTATGACGTGAGGGCGACGCAATGTTTAAAATCCCGAGCAGGTCGAAGTTTTTCTCTCGGTTTGTTCGTAAAATGTATTTCCTTCCCCAATGGAAAATCCCTGTGACGTAGAGAGAAGAGGTAAACAATGAGGAGGTTTCACTCTGAGGCCAAAAATTAGAATATACAGTTGTGAATGTATAACATATGCCAACAAACAATATCAAAGCAGCTGAAACCTTTACTACTAAATACTATATAACTTGAGTATAATGACATTTCTTGTTTAAACATTCAAGAGTCGGACAAATGCTGTGTGATGAAATGTTCAATATAGTAAAAGGAGTAAGTTCTGACTGAGCATCAGTGGGCCGAGGTCATGTTCCCCGATGAGAAAAAAAATACATCTTTGAACATGAGATTAAGTCCAAGGTAACACCTCCTGTTCTTGACAGACAATCTTTGGTGACGTCGACCACGCGCCCCCTGCTGGTCGAACACAGCAGCACCACGCAACGACTGGTGGAAGGTCACATCTTCTATAAATCTAGCGAAAGGGAATTAAATTAATAGGGGAAATATCGAAATAACATTTCTTATTGAAAACATATTTTAAATAATTATTCTGGCAAAATATTATGTGTTAGTTTGATTTTCGACTTTTCTTTCCCTCCATTACGTCCCCTTTATTGTATCTAATCTTCATGTAATTTACGTTCTGTTCGTTCCCTGTTTTCTCACCATTATAGTCTATTGTACAGAACATCTCAATGTGTTTTCTTTTCTAATTGTTCCTCTCGAAGTTTATATGCTATTTAAACTAAAGACAGACAGTGTTTTCTATAATCTGGTTGATTTGGATTTTTCTTCCACAACATGTCTCCTTTCAGACTTTGGGTAAGAAAACCCTTATTCTACCACTTTGTCCATTTGCATCTGTATAAAAATATCAGTTTCCATTAGATAATCCCGCAATAGCATCTTTAAACATAACATTTCTGATCCATCTCTATGTCAGATATGAAATGTATACACCTTAAAGACAAACTGTTCCATAAAATGACTCATTTCTGTCACCACTAATAATTTCCCCTCTGAATCATATTTGCATCATTTATTCTCAACTCATGTTTTGAACTATTCTACTTAGTTTAATCCAGCAGTTTAAATATTTGATATTTTCAGAGGACAACAAGTCTGTTATGAGTATGAATCCTGTCATAAAAAACTTAAATAAGTTAATGGCATCAACTAACACTTATATTTATACACTTATATTGTTCATTATGCAGAATGACATATTCTAACTACTATATGTTCATATATACATCATCATTTATTAGTAATTTATTTTTAATTTAATCTGAAGCTTCAAATAAATACAGATTTCAAACAACTAGAAGTAAAAATACATTTAAAAAGTACAAAATTTCTGAAATGAAGCACAAGTATGAAGTAGAAAAAAATGGAAATACTCAAGTAAAGTTTTACTAAAGTACACTTAACTGAGAAATCAGACAGAAACCACAATGTCTTTGTTCTTTAGTTTATTCTGAATTAACACATTATTTAAACACATATGTACATATATTAGTAATAGATTTGTACTACATATTCATCTTTAGTCGTTACAACATTCAGGATAACCTCATTGAAGAGCATCAATTTAACAGTTAGTGCAATTTTACAGTTGAAACAAAAAAAATACAAACATACATTTGATTTTTTTAAGAAAACCTTTAATAAAGCGGAAACTTGGAACACGCAAAAAACATCAGAGCACTGACTGTGTTGATGAGGCACTACGCAAACCTCCACCTGCAAGACAGACCTCAACCTAAAGGACAAATATCTACCCACAGGATAAACCTCCACCTGAAAAATAAACAGTATGCCGGCAGGATAAACCTCCACCTGAAGGACAAACATACCCACAGGATGAATCTCCACCTTAAGGACACCATCCATCTGAAGGAGAAACATCTACCAACAGGATAAACCTCCACCTTAAGGATGAACATCCAGCTGAAGGACAAATATCTATCCACAGGATAAACCTCCACCTTAAGGACAAACATCCATCTGAAGGACTAACATCCACCTTAAGGACAAACATCCATCTGAAGGACTAACATACCCACGGGATAGACCTCCTCAACCTGAAGGGTAAACATGCACCTGGAAGGCAAACATCCACCTGTGGAAGAAGCCTCCACCTTCACGACAGACCACCTTCTGAACAAACCACCTGCAGGAGAGACCTCCACCTGGTCTGCCCTGAGGGGCGGGGCTTAATGACGCTTCGAGGCACGACGGACACAGAGAAGCTGGAATAAAGATGCACATGTTCTTACATTGACTAACAAAGAAGAAGTAGTTCATTTACAGTCCACGGATTTGGATAAACGAGAAAATATCTACAGAGAGCTTCAATATTCTGCTGCACCGTTCTCTAAAATTGAGAGGAGACTAAACTTCAAAGCAATTGGATTCTGTTGTGATTCAGAATATCTCCATGTAAAACAATGATGGAGCCACGTTGCAACGATGATAAACTTCTCCAAAAGTCGTGAAAGATATTTTTTATATCTTTCATGATTTTAAAGCACTTTTATAGAAAATAAATTGGGGAATTTAAAGACAGATTTGACAGTTTGTCACAATTTGAGATTTCAAAGAGAGATTAGTTCCTGTGTTTACCATTGTTGCTTTTACTTAAAAACAACAACTATGAGAAACAGACAAAGATCCAACAATTACCTCCAATCAAATAAAAAACTTGAAATGTTTCAAGAATTGTTTTTGTTTTTTAACATAAGTGAAGCGATGGCAGGAGGTCATGTGAAGGATAATTTGGAAGCAGGATCACAAAGTATTAACATGTAAAACCAGCAGCTGACTTTCTTTAACAGCGACAGTGACCAAAGAGGAGATAACAGGCTGTAAATACACAACATTCAGAACTACAGTACTTCATACATGTAATAAAACACTGTGACGGTGTATACAGTTCAAACTACTCACACTGAGGAGCTCAGCTTTAACGGACGGTTACGTAATGCCGATGTATCTGATCCTTTCTTTCAAAGCCAGAAACCCTCAGCGTTATCTTAATTAAAGTCTTCAAAGTATTTAAGTGTGGTGAATGAGGTTTGGTTTGAGGCTTTGAAGAAAAACAAGATCCTTCAATCTGAAGTCAAACAGAATTTCATGTTATTTTAGCACCAAATAACATCAAAATAATCTCAGTAAAAAAAATAAAACGTATATATTACAACCAAAACAACAGCAATCAAATGCTGTTTTGCTACATAAAGAGCATACTATCTTTAAATGTTTCTTTATGTTCTGTCACTGGGAATGTGGACGAAGTTTTAATTTCTTTGAATCCTCCTCTGGGTTAAAACCCGCAGCCTTTGACAAGTTTTCTCGTGGCAGTAAACAAGTTACAGTTGTGTCTAAATATGGCAATTATTGTAGATCTGGCAAAGTTGTTGAATACTGCAAACCGGCTAAAAAGTATTAAATAAATCTGTAATTTCAGGGGTACCCAAAAGTTGATTCCACATTTTAAACGTTGGATTTCACCACGTAAATCTTTGAATATCACTTTTAATTCTATATTGGCACGCTAACGTAGCAACCATCTGGCTAAGCTAAGCTGTTTTGGTTGCTATCTTCAATCATGACGTGTTCCCGCTGTTTAGTAATTAACCCTCATAAGGTTTGTTAAGGCAATACCACACACTAGCTCGCCTGCTAGTGAACTATCCTATTAGCTTGCAAAGTTAATAGGTTTCAGGTTTAGCTTAGTTAGGAATGCAGATTCCTCTGCCTGCTAGCTATTGGCTGGATCTAGCTGTGACACATTGCCACACTTCATACCCTATCTTATTTATATATAACTTTGATTTACATTTTTATAATCCCATAAAACAAATTTCATTTCAATTTTGTTAGCATGGATACTAGCGAGCAAAGCTAGTAACGTAGCTTGATTATGAGAATTTTCTTTTCTTCCTGTAGTAAAATCTCTAGTTTTGTTTTGACACAGTAGAAAGATAGCTAACTTTCAAGTTATCTTTTCTTCAAGCAAATGTATAATTTAAACCACATTGGCACAACAACCTCTAACACAACACTTTGTCTTAATCTATTTGCACCGCTCAACTAAACTAGGCTTAATAAGAGTCCACAATCTAACCGCTTCCAGAGAAAAACATTCAGTCAAATCGTCAGAGCGGAGCATGTTAGCATCAACTAAAACAAACACCGTCTAGTAGTTTTTGTTATCTTTTCATCAGATTCGGACCAATAGAGTTGACCCTGTTCAAAGGAACGTTAAAAGCAAATCTTTTGTAACTTATAACTTGTATGGATAATTGTCAGGATTTCAAAGTCAATCTAAATAAAGTTGTTCAAATAAGGCTGCTCACTTGGTCACTTTTGATAAGATCATATTAGCCATATGCTAAAAAACTAAAATCTATTACAGTTATCTCTTCTCTCTTGCTGTTTTTTTTTCTTCACAAGATGTATTATCTAAAATTCTTCTAATATGCTAAAAAGACACCGTCTGGTCATAAGTTGTCACGTCACAAAAGATTAATTAAATTAATCTTGTGCAAAATTATTCAGTTTAAAAGTGTCCCACTTTTCATCTGCTGGGAAACCAACAGTTTATCTCTACGTTTACACTTTTTACCACAGCTCAGACTGATCTAAATTTTATGTGTTGGTTTCAAGTCCCTTGACCCCTTTCAGTTACACATTGGGGTTTCAGAGATGTTACGCGCTCATTGACTTTTCGCAGCATGAATGTTACAAACAATTTTCACAGAAGAGGAAGTATTATTAATTAGCCTCCTGGAAGATCTGTGGTTTAGATGAACATGATGTGGTTGCAGCTTCTGAAAGAAACTGCCTGTCGTCAGGAGTTCTGCTGTTTCTTCATATCCTCTTATGACAATATGACTGAGGTTATGAACACTTTATAGCTGCACAATATTATCCACAACTAAAGTTATTACGATTAATCAACTGACACTGCTACTTACTGTACAAATACAGTTACATCTGGACAGAATCTACTTCTTTTAAATACTGTCATAGATTCTTTATGTTCAAACTGAAGCTTATCCACACTGAGAAATTGTCATCTCTTTCTCCATCGATGCAGAATTCCTATTTCAAATCTGATAATTACTTGTTACTCTTGCGTTTTTAAAAGAAGAAAAAAACGTTGCTGTTACAGTTGCTGTATATTAACCGTGAAGTCTTTAAGTGATAAACGCTTGGTCAGCAGGATGAAAATGTGATCCCAACTGGACGGTAATTGAGGCGATCCAGGACCTCCTCCCAGCGCGCGCAGCCAGTAAACATTGAGCGTCCCCCCCGTGTCCGGTTTGACCCGCATCTCATCGCCGTCGCTACCGAAGCGACACGAGTTGCCTCACAGCCTGCCGCCGGAAACAAATCCCGCCCCCACCCCCCCCATCTGGCAGCAGGACGCCGGGTGATGATTCCGAGGCAGGTCAGTGGCCTCCTTCTCTGGAGGACGGACTCTCAGCGCGCCTGTCCTTCGAGCTGGCCGAGGACTTCTTCTGCTTCTGCTTGGACTTCCTCAGCATCCGGACCTGCAGACGCAGCAGAGGAACAAACGTAGTGTAAACAAGTACTAAACAACTACGGGCATACACACTAAGCTGCAGATAGACTACAAGAATACAAACTAAGCTATGGATCCACTACAAAGATACACACTAAGCTACGGATAAACTACAAAGATACACACTAAGCTAGATATAAACTACAAAGATACACACTAAGCTACAGATAAAATACAAAGATGCATACTAAGCTACAGATAAAATACAAAGATGCATACTAAGCTACAGATAAAATACAAAGATGCATACTAAGCTACAGATAAAATACAAAGATGCATACTAAGCTACAGATAAAATACAAAGATACAAACTAAGCTATGGATAAACTACAATGATACACACTAAGCTACAGTAAATACAATGATACACACTAAACTACTGTAGATTAGATAGATTATAGAATATATTAAACTACATGTATGCCCAGAATATCCCAAACTCTTGACAAACAAAAGCTACACACAGAAAATACCACACAACAGACACAGAACATGTTTTAATGAACGCAGTATGAATTGACAGAGGAGAAGAAATAAGAATAAAGACAAGAGGTCTGCGGGGGACAAACCTTCGGTCCAGCAGCGGAGATGATGATGTGTCCCGGCGGCTGGATCCACGGCTCCCCGTCCACCTGCACAGGTATGGGTTTGTTCACCGTCAGCCGGATGTAGTTCCCTTGAGCAATGCGAATCCCCGAGCGCAGACCGCTCTGAACCTGGCCCTACACGCACGCACGCACACACAGACACACACACACACACACTGTTGAAAGCTCAGAGAGGCGCCAGTAAGGGGACATTGAGTCTCTGGAGGCGGGACTCGTCTCACCATGTGGACGACGCCGGTGACGCCGACCACCTCTAGCATGCCGTCGTCGATCCTCGGCTTCCCGTGGCGAACATCAACCTCCGACCCCCACAAGTCGGCACCAGAGCCCCAACTACACACACACACACATAAGTAAGTGTGGGGCCACGGCGGCGGCAGGCAAGGAGTGTGAGGAGCGCGTGCTACCTGGGGATGTTGAGGAAGATCAGACCCTCGATGTGAGGCAACGGGACGTCCCGACCGTCCACCTGCAGCCGCAGCTCCTTGTGGAGGCTCCTGGTGGCGCTGATCTTCTGCAGTCCGACCTTCACGTACACCCCTTTGTTGTGGAACCTAAGGGGTCGAGGGTCAGGAAAATTCCGTTTTTGACTCGGACGCATTGCAGCAGTCCAAGAGATCCCGGTTGAGCCGAAGCTTTACCTGCTGGTGAACTTATCCGGCTCGTCCTCGCGGGCCTGGTGGAAGTCGAGGCTGACGTCTGCGTCGATGCCCAGGCCGAAGTAGTTGTTCATCTGCACGATCTGAGACACAAGCACGAATCAGAACCGTAAGATTACTGGTAACGGCACATTTTGAAATGATTTACTTTAGTTCACTGCTTTACATCGGAATTGCATTTGCCGATTTTCCGGACCTTAGGGGGCTCCAGGAAGCCGTTTTCCTTGCCGTCTTCGGAGATGTCCTGCGCGTCCAACAGGATGGTCCACCGGTCCATCAAGACCTCGTCCGCCTCGTCCACAGAGACCAGGATGTGGTGAGGGTCCTCGCCGCCATAGCCGGCTCCCCATCGCAGGACTCGGGCCAAGTCGTTCCCTGGCGGGTCGGAGAGGGACTTTAGAGCCTGAGGACCCTGAACCCTGAACCCTGAAACGTGAACCCCGATCCCTCACCTGTTCCCAGCGGTACAATGCCGATGGGCGGCTCCCGACACACTAGCTTGTGCCGGATGGCCTCCAGCACCCCCAGCACCCAGCCGGTGGTCCCGTCCCCCCCACAGACCAGCACCCGGAACTTGGGAACCTCCCGGAAGGTGTGGAGGCTGCAGCAGAGGAGACCAAAGCTCAGACACGTTTTAACATCGCAGCATGAAAAAAAGGCCTGGAGAGTTCACGGAAAGACTCGAATGTCTTCACTGTGAGCACAGAGGAGCCAAAAGGTCAAAGGTCAGAGCTGCAGCTGTCCTCTCAAAGTACATATAGTTGCATGCAATGTACATTCAAATGCGATGTTTTATCATCATCACTATTATCATCATCACCACCACCACTGTCTGGCTCTTCCAGTTGGGGGTGCGTTTGTTTTCCTCACCCGGCCAGCGGCCCTCCGTTGGAAATGTCAAAGACCTGATGAGGGTTGAGCAGCTTCCTGAAGGCGTAGAGGAGCTCTCGGCCCTTCATGCCGCCACTCTTTGGGTTGACGAACACCAGCAGGGGACAGATGTCCTCTCTCGGCGCGACACACTGAAGGAAACGACTCTATAGTTTACACGTTTTTATAAAACCAACATGTGACGGAAACCCTCACGTGCCCTCCCCTGACGGTGTTTGTGGTTAAAGTGCGCTCACCTCAATCTCTGCAATGACGAGCGACGTCAACGTCTTGTTGTTCACGCTGGTGTCTTTAGCCAACATGTAGATCCTCTCCGCTTCAGAGAAACACGAAACCTGCAGCGCCACCGCACCTGAGATAGATATGTAGTACATTCCCCTCATGCTACTTTACAGATTAAGATTTTTACCTGCAAGACATTGGTTATTTATTCTACATTGTTATAATGTTTATTTACAAGTTAAACTCCCAAACAGTAACAACTAACTAAGAAAGCAGGAATAAATCATTCTGACGGAATGTTTTTAAGAAAAGGTTTTTTGCAAACTATTCAATCAAGGATTAAAACTAATTCAAACGTAATAAATAACATGACATAATCTACAAATGTCGTACTGCACACGACGAACTTCATATCTCACCTTGAGTGGGGTAGACGTGGCTCAGGGTGACCAGATGACCTGCAGAGACAGAGAAACAGGAAGTGAGGGGTGTGCGGGTAGACGCGCCTCGGCGCCTCACGTCAGAAGCGGCGGCTCAGACTCACTCTTGATGCTCAGCTGTTCCTGGATCAGCTGGACATACTCCTCTCTGTTCAGCAGCGGGGTCAGGCCTCCGATCAGGAGGCTGACCTGCACCACCGACTTCCTGTCCTCCACCAGGTAGAAACGGGTCTGGTTCATCTGACGCAGGGACACCTGGTAAAAATCACTCAGTCAGTCCACCGTGTTGGATCTCCTCCTCCTGATCTATTCCTCCTGCAGGAGCTCAGTGTGTCACATGTCCTCCTACCTCCCTGATCTCCTCCTGCAGGAATTCAGTGTGTCTCATGTGCTCCTACCTTTCTGATCTCCTGCAGTTTGTCCTGAATCTTCTCCTGAGGAGTCAGCGTCTGTCTCTGAACTAGAGGGCAGAGGAGGAGACGTTTTTATACAAATTAAAAGAGTTTATCTTTGGATTTGGAAAGTGACGATTCATACACTTGAGAGGGTTTTAAAAAAAAACGAGCACAAACTAAATATTGTCTAATGAATAAAACCTTGCTTGCTGCTCATGTAGACCTCCATCAGGCTGAAGCTGGAGGCGTCTTCCTCCTGAAACAACACACACACACACTCTTTAAAAATTAAATAAAAATATGTAAAAAACAACAAACATTAAAACATGTAGTCACCTGTCTCTGGAGCAGACGGAGGACCTCGGAGAGGACTGATGCTGCCGTGCTTTCTTTAGAGACGGAGACGGAGACGACGGCGGCCCCCGACCTAGAACACACAGCGGGAGAGACCCTTAACGACCTGGGGGAGGGGCGCTCTACGTTTGAGCCACATGGAGGGCCTTCTCTCACCTGGGCCGGGCCGTGTACACCTTGATGACCTCGGTGTCCCGGAGTTTTGCCCTCAGCAGCCAGGCGTCGCCTCCGTCCTTCAGGGAGCCCCCCCGGTTATCAGTACCGCCGTTGCGGTTGAGGATGTCTTCGCTATGGAGACGATGCGTGTAGCTGACCTCTTTCAGCTCAAAGTCCTGAGGGTCGTCCGGCAGGTAGAAGGCCCTCAGCGCCGCCTCCTGCAGGACGACACCGGGGCTGCAGCGTCAGGCCAAGACTCATGAGTAATACTAATTGCATCAGTATTACAGAATATATTTTTTATAAATATTTAAAAAATACATTGATTTTTTTTTAATACAGAAAATAAAAGGATTGAAAAATAATTAATGAAACAAAGAACTATTGAATATTGAATATGAAAGTATATTTTCCTAAATTTAAAGTTATAGTCAAAAGACACTGTTACCTATGTTACCATATTTGTCATTATAATAACACAAATAAAGATTAATTTAATTGTTACATTATTACTTAAAGATGGAGATGAAGATGGAGGCTTTTTCCTGGATATGATTTAAATTCTGCATTGTATTACTTAAAACCATCTTTTACAGAATTACAATAAACTTCTTTTATTTTGAAAAACAAATGCCTATTCCTGAAGTTGACCTTTAGATAGCATTGACATGGGAAGTATTGGTAGCAGTACTACCGTTAGTAGTAGTAGTAGTATTTGTAGTGGTCATTGTGTGTGAAATGCTCTCACCACCACTTCCTCGTTCTTTGTGGCTCTCATGATGGAAACCAATCGGAAGGAGCCACGCTTTACGGCATCATCGCCATCGTACACCTTGAGCTGTTTACCTGTTGGACGCGGACACACACGCCATTAGTGTCTCATGACCTGTCTCTGGAGGTCAACTATGGATGGATGTGGACCATGTGGACTGACCTGTCTCTGGACCCTCTTTAGATGCAGCAGCAGTCTGATCCACATCGTCTGAGTTATCTGAGACAAACATGGAGGGAAACAAAGATTAAAGAGAAACAAAACTTCAGAAACATGACAGTAAATTAGTATACAGATTAAAAAAGAACTTCCTGTTACAGATTCATGAGTTAAGCTGGTTCAAGGTTCAAGGTGCTCATACGGTCTCTATTTGTAGACACACACACACGCTTATATGTATTGTGTATACATGTATAGACCTGTAAATATACACACACACAGTCTACAAATAAGATCTTATACTGTTTTACTTTGAGTCACGAACTTTGTGCACATTCTCTCTATAGAACACATGAAGTTAATCTTATTTGAATGATTAATAATTCGTCATTGCTCATGTCGGGATTGCGTTAGAGCAAAAAAAAATAAGAAAACTCAATTTTATGGTTTCCTCAGCTTTGATGAAGAAGCAATGCTTCCAGTAAGCGAGCTGAGTGTTTCGGCATCACAGAGGAAGTGGTCTGGAGCTGTGTGTGTGTGTGTGTGTGTGTGCGTGCGTTTGCGTGTGTACCCAGCTCTTGGCTGCAGCTCTCCGCGATGCGGTAGCAGTGCATCTTGCTGAAGTTCCTGAAGTGGAGACGAACCCGGTCCGGATGCAGCGTCATGCAGCGCAGACGTCCCAGGGTGCACTCTGGTGGCACGCCAAGGTAACACGACGCGTGGCTCTGCAGAGGCCGACAGGAAGAGACACAAACCTTCGTATCTGGACGTACGTCACGTTACATTTCGTCATCAGGAGACTTGCCAGGACTCCTGATTCCTGGTCTGCGGGTCTAGAGGCATGTAAGTCTGCTGTTTTACAGGTCTAGAAGTCGGCTGGTCTGCTGGACAGGTTTAGCGGTACGCATTCTGCAGGTGTCTGTGAGTGGGCTAAAGGTCTGTAGGTCTAATGGCCTGAAGCTCTGGTCTGATGCGGATCGGCCGGTCCTCACCGTGACGCCGCACCACTCGCACCTCATCCCCGACAGGACCTCAGACGAGCCGCACGAACGCCGACACACGTCACACCTGGCCGCCGAGGGCAGGTTGCCCTCCCTCCAGTGGTGGTGAAACGTATCCTGCAGCGACAGAAAGTAGATCCCGAGTGAGACGGCATTACAGAACTGAGGAAACATATCAATGAGCCTCACTGCTGCTCCTTCGTCCCCATATATTACCTATTATTAATTATGAGTTATATTACAATGGTATTATTTATTACATGTGTGTTTTTAAACATTGTCATGTCCAGTAGGAACTAGGAGGCTTTACAGCTGAGAACCAGTCTGAACCAGTCAGTCAGCAGATCTACAGGAGCTTCATGCGATTGATGTTTAATTAGCGACTGAGAACCGATCAATCAGCTCGTAGCGAGACACACACACACACACACACACACAAAGTCTTTGATTAAAGCGTGTGGGGCCGCTGCAGGTGTCATGTGATCAGTCAGACTGATAAATGACATGCAAACACATTCATTGATCTCACTATCATTATACTGTAGATCACCTGTTGCTTTGAAGTATTAAAGTCCTTTGCAGCAGATATGTGATTTTGGAAGAATTACATAAACTCAACTCTGTCACCATCAAGAATACCAACTAGACGACGACATCTGAGGTCATGGGTCAGAGCCCAAAGGTCAGAGGTCTCTTGCTGTCCTTACAAAGTAGGTATTGTTGCACGTAATATGCATTCAATTCAACATTCCACCTCTGGCCCACCCTCTATTGGAAGTGGACGTAGTCATGGTGATGTCATCATCTGGTTTGTGGACCTCGATTTTGACAGAGTAGAATCAGAAAAGGACATTATTCAGTGACACCAGCGTCACAAACCGGCAGGTAAATCACCTGCTCCAGAGTCTCGTCCAGGTGGGAACTGCGACAATCAGCACAGCTGAAGACGGCACAGTCTGCGTGGACATGCAGCTCACACACTGAAACACACACACGTGTTACTCTAATTACATGCTGGTCGCAGGAGTTCACATCTTGAATGGGAGGTCAAAGGTCACAACAGAAACCTCTCTGCCTGGTCTTCACCAGTTGTAGTTTTTAAACATTTATACACCTATTAATTATACTTATTAAACGTCTTTTGGTCTTTTTGGCTTAGGGAATATTTTGTTGAGTTTTGAGTTTATTCCGTTTTAAATTGATTTTTTATGAAACAATTTTAATATTCATTTATTTTAACGTTTTTAAACATTTTTCTTTAAAAAATGATGTCACAACAAAGATCAGAGGTTTAATAAGCAGACATGTTTTGAATTTACAAGTAAAGATCATTTTCATTATATAAAAATTAGTATAATTATTTTTTATATGTTTGAGTCTTGAGATTGTCTCAGAGATTGTTTATTATTATTATTTTCTCGGTTGGATAATATCGATGGAAAATAACACACTGGTTGAACTGGTTCCTGACCTTCACAGCGCAGCGCCCCGTTCCCTTCCGTCAATTTCCTGCAGACGCTGCAGAAACGTTTCTTCTGGCCGGCGGGTCCGAAGCAGTGAGCAATGGGAACCTGCAGGGGGCAGCGAGGGGACTCGGTCAACAACGGCCGAAAGCTAACGGCCGAAAGCTAACGGCCGAAAACTAACGCTAAAGCTGACGGCCGAAAGCTAACTGAGAAAACACGCCGGCATGTCGACGCTGCCGAGAGAGATAAAGGCATGATAAAACAACCTGGTCACAAACAAAGAAATACAACTTTGTAAACAACAAGGCTGCAGTTGAAGAAACCAAATAGTCTTGTTTTTACACATATTTGGTAGAAATTTAAAAAAATCTCTTTATAAAGGCTATAACCTGTGATTAAAAAAATCTCTGTAAGATCTCAGCTTAAAGTCAATAATGGCTTGACAGAGGATTTGGATTATCCGTCATATGACAACGTTACTAAAAGCAACGGATCCTGTGATACAACAACGCGACACGTCAACATCGAGCACCAGGTGCTGTGGGGGGTGGGGGGGCACCATCAAATAAAAAGAAAAATTGGTTAAATGTTTCTAAGTAAAAGAGTATCGCCTTGTCAACTAGTATTGTACATACAGTATTGAAATAGTGTTTTATCTTTGTTCAATGACAGGAACACAAGAGCATTAATGCCACAACACAGTTCTGCAGGAGTGTTAAAACCCAAAGTGACCCAATGAGTCAGCCTTTCATTTCCCGTACCCTCCTCTTGAGGTGTATGTGTCTATTAAACGTGGAGTAAAAACTACCTCTGTGATGTACAATAGTAAAAGTACAAGATTTACCTCAAATGTGGTACGGTAAAAAGTACAATATGTACTTCTGATATGTACCAGAGCACAGAGTACTTAAGTAAAGCGCTAGTACCTTGCACCAACACTTAAGTCCAGTACTAAATATGTGTGTTACTCAGTCAAGTTCATCGCCCGTTTATTGATCCGGCGCCAATCAATAAACGTCACGTCGGGCCGTTTGTTTTACTCACCCTGACCAAAGACGGGGTCATGCAGGAACAGGCCCAACGCAGCGTCTTCAGGCATTTCTCGTGACACATGAAGTTACACACTGAGGGAGGAGGAGACAAAGAGGACCGTCAGAGGCCGCCGAGCAAGGCAGCGACAGGTTGTAGGTTTCTAATTTACTTTAATCACCCACAATCCATTGCAATCCGATTTGTTTGGTTGCATTACATCACCTTTATCACAATCTCAGACTCAGTCACGGAAATGAAAAGTAAAAAAATTAATTCTAACTGAATCTACACTCAGTGAATTAAGTCATTGCTTTCATTGACATCATTTACTTACATTGGAGAAATTTTAGACAAAGGAGGCCATTTAAAAAAAAAAATTGCTCTGACATCAATGAGTAGAAATACAGACATCAAACAACACGGTTTAGACAGAAATAAGACCACGGCTTTGAGGCGCTTGGACCAAAATAACACCAAAACTTTCAGTGGTTTAGACCAAGACTATGGGTCTTTGGTTTAACTTTTTCTTTTGGTATATAGTGATGTTATTACTTCAGTATTTCAACAGTAGTATTACTCCTTTGACTTTAGTAAAGTACTACTTTTTCCACCCAATGCTCCAATGGAACCATTTTTTCTGTATTAATATCCCCTTTAATTAAATATTGTTGAGTTTGGACCATCAAAACAAGACAATTGAAAACTCATACAAAGAAATAGAACTTATGTCTTCTGATGTTTTACAAATTATGAATAAATTTGAACCAGTTAATTGAAAACACAGTTGCACAATTTTTGCAGGCAAAAATAAAACTGTCTTCCTTGAACAACGAGAGTCTTTTTCTCGGTCTGAGCGGTGCACCACCAATGACAGTTTGACAGCTTCCTGCAGATACTATCTCATTTGACCTTTATTTAAACACAAAGAGACGCTGTGGGGAACAAGGGGGCTGTTTTAAGAGTTCATGCAGTCAGTGCTACAGAAAAAAAACACTAAAAGTAAGAAATCAAATATCAACATAACAGATATAAAAAAAAACTTAAAACATTCCACAGTTTCTTCATGAATACTCAAGTTATGGACACAAGCTCATATTTCTATTTCTCAAAAACACGTTGAATCGGTTTGTTTGAATCTGGTGATTCTCTCTAGTGACCACCAGGGAGCGACTCCTCTGCTCCAATAAAAGTCTATGAGAAAATGACTCTGCTTCTCTCGATTTATTCCCTTAGTAAACATTGTAAACACTAGTTTATGGTCTTAATCTCTAGTTTCAAGTCTGCTTCATTACAGCATGACGTTCATTGAGTAAATGATGGTCCATTTAGAGTCAAACAAACCATAAAGTAGGCCGATGCTTTAGGGCGGGGCCATAGGCTGATGGACAGGTCTCTAGCAGAGACGTATAGTGCGTCTCTACGTCCTTATCAGTCCCAATATGCGCACTTCCTGTTCACTGGTTTTAAAAAAAACAAAACAAGATGAGGACGCCAAGATGCACACAGGCTGATAAGTGGCGTCACCATGACTACCACCTCTTTGCATACAGTTGTTGGTTTCCACCTGTTGAAACTTGCTCTGGAGCACCTGTAACCACACCCACTAGTAATGTCACGACATTATACTCGGACTGATATCCGATCCGAACTTTAAAGAAACGATCAGACATTGTTCATCTTCATATTTGATATTTTAAAATGTAACTTGTGTATTAAATCACGTGATGCCTCTCAATTAAAACAGTGAAAAGTATTTAACTTAACTATTTGAATGGTCACAAAGGGTAAACATGTGAAAAACCGTCATTTGAATGATCTCAACCAAAAAAAGTTATATTATATGGATATATGTTAAATATCCACAGCCAGATGTAACACTTTGATGACATCACATGTTTTGTTAAGCCAACTCCACAGTTTAAAGAAAACTATTCGTAATCCGGCCGAGCGGTGATGTTGTTGTTGTTGATGATGTTGTGCAGCTTTTAATGCATCTGCTGCTGTTTGATGATGAAGATGATGATGGTCAGGACTGTCACACAAACATGCCTCCTGTTGCCATGCCAACCCAGGAGAAGTAAATCACGACTTGACTACAGCGCAGATCGTGGACAACCAGTGTGTTACTGGGCAGAGTGGTGTTTGTGCGTGTGTTTGTGCGTGTGTGTGTTTGTGTGTGTGTGTGCGTGCGTGTGTGTGTGAGAAGGTCCTCTTGGATCTGCTCTTCAGTTCGCCTGTTGAATTCATGATTTGGTCGTGGCTTTGTGAGGTCAAAAGAAATAAGGGGAAGGAAAGGAAAGGAAATTGAAAAAGAAAGGAAATGGAAAAGGAAGAAAATAGGAGACAAAAGATTAAAAATACAGAAAGGCAAAGGAAAGCAGGAAAGGAAAGAAAGGAAAAAAAGGAAAGGGAGGAAAAAATGACATAAAAGCCGGGCAAAGGAAAGAGGAAAAAAGGAAAGAAAAGAAGGGGACGGACTAGAGAGGGAAATAAAGGAAACAGAATAATAGGAAGAGACAAGAATAGAAAAAAAGAGGATAGTGAAAAAGAGATGAAATGAAGGAAGGAATTATTCTTGTTTTCTCCAGTCAGGATCTGTTCTGTGATCGGGTCTGAGATCTGGACAAAGATCTGGTCTCAGGCCCAGTTTACTTGATGTTAGATATCTACTGTCGGTTGTTACACTTTTAAAGAGGAATCACCCAAACAGACTTGGTTCAGGGTCACCTGAACCTCCTCAGGCAGCAGGAACAACCAGCCTGGGGTCGCTGGTTCGATTCCCTCAAACAAGCAGGCACTTATGTGGGGGGAGTTCACGTTATTACTATAAATAAGTAACGACTTATCATTAATAATACACACGTTTAATGTAGACTTACCTTCACACAGGAAGCCAACAAGCCCCCAGATGAAGTCGCTGCAGCTGTGGCAGAAGGTGGGCTTGGTCAGGGTCACCCTCTTCAGGCAGTGGCCCGGTGCGGAGCTCTGGTACTTGGGCCGCATACCGGGGGACTGCTGCGCCTTCTTCTTCCCGGACGAGGGGCTCGCTATCCGGCAGTCCTCGGCGTCCAAGTCCGGTGGTCGGTTCCTGGCGGAGTCCGCCATGTCCTCTCACTCACTCAAACTCAAAACCAGGTGTGGTGGAGGAGATGCAGAAAAAGAAAAAACGGTATCTTTAGTAAATATTCCGGCAGCGCGACATCCCCCACGGGGCCGGACACGGCGGCGCAGCAGCCCGGCGACGGTGCGCCGTCCTCGGCGTGTTTGTCCCGGAGCCCCCCACCCCACCCGCCCCAGAAGCTTATATTCCAGGTCCTCAAAATGCAGAGTAGGCAGTCGGGTCACGACAAGGGGATTCTAACGAGGTAAGTTCTCCGACACCCGGTTAAGAGTCATCCACGCCGGCTGGTCCCATCGGTAGCGCCCGGCGCAGAGGGCTCAGCGCTCGGCGTGTGGACCCGCAGCTCCCCGGCCTTCTCTCTCTCTCTCTCTCTCGGGCCGGAGCTGCTCCCTGAAATACTAATCGTTTGCTTCACCTTCCTTAAAACGAAAGAGAGAGAGAAATGTGAGGGAGTTCCAGGAGAGCCAGCAACCCCTTTTTTTCATTCGACGTCGCCGACGTCCACCACGCCGAGATCAGAGTCCCTCCGCCCGGAGACAGCGGTGCCACCCCGCGGCGCTGCGTACCGCTGAATGAATAAGAGATGAACTAGCGATCTCTGGATGTTGTGTCCGGCGGAAGGAAATCTTCTGTGTTGTCGGTTGCTCTTTTTGGGGGGGTCGAAGCGCTCATAGCCGGTAGAAAGACGCGAGGAACCGGGAGAGGAGACGTCCGAACAGCCGCCGCAGCGACGGAGACCAAATATTATTCAACAAGTGTTACGAGAAACCGGAGGGGGTTCCTCCTCCTCCTCCTTCTTCTACTTCTTCTTCCTCCTCCTCCTCCTCACAGGGCTACTTCTTCTTCCGCGTCTGAGACTCACCAGCACTGATTTACTCCTCCTCCTCCTCCTCCCCTTCATCCCCGATCCTCGTCTCCTTACCTTCCTCCCTTTCCACCCTTCCTGCCCTCCTCACCATTGGGGCTCCTCTGGATCTCATTAAACGACTGAATAATTCATAAACAACCCTTTTATATTCGTATCCTTCCTCTTTTCTGAGTCTTTCCTTCCTCATTTTGTTTCCTCACTTCCTTCCTTACTTTGTTTCTTGTTGTTGTTTTAGGATTCTCTGTGGAAATCCGTGTCTTTTTTTAACAGACGACAGCTTCGTTTCCTTTTAAACAACATGCATCGTGCAGAAACGCCTTCTTTGTGCATGTATTTTGGTAGATCAGCGTTGGGTCAGATTCTAAAGTAGAATTGATCATCAATAGACATTATGATATAAGCCTGCATTGATCCACAGAGAAATAGAGAAAATCAAATAAAGATAATAAAAAAAATAACAGTAACAAGATAATAGTTCTCATAATATGAATACTAAATCAGATATTTATCTATAATATTACACATAACAGATTGTTTTGAATGTAGTTGAGTATAAAATACCATCATGTAGATCACTTGAAGGAATGTCTTTTGGCAAAGATTGATCAAGAATTACAACAATAGAACAGAGTTAAAGCAGGAATACATATAAACAATAAGGTTACGCGTATAAGAGCTGATAATTCCCCAGTAAACATGTGACTATTTCTATTTTCCCCCAAATACATACATTTATACGGTATTGTTCTTATTCGGGTACCTTCATATATTCACAATAATCTCAAAATAAGATATTGTGCTTTGAATACAAAATGTGGAAGTAAGTAGAAAAAACACAGAAGTTCAGTTTTACATTTCATTTACATCTTTATAACCTAATAACATACCTTTGATATCCAAAAAGAAAAGAAGTATTTATGGTATAAATAAATAATATTCTCCACAGAGAGCTGAGCAAATATCGTTTTAATAGATAACTAATGTCGTTATGTTGTTTGTCCTCTATTGTACCTTCTGTCTCTAACCACTAGAGGTCAGCGTCACACAGCGAAACGGATTCTTTAAGATATCGATTAGCGATACCATAGTCAGGCAGAAAGTAAATCTCAACTGTTCAAACTTCTAAATAACCTTCACCTTCCAGAACCAAACAGATGTTCAGTTGTATAAAACATTTTTCGAGCCAGCAACAATGTTACCTAGAAATTAAGGAAATAGAGCAGTCTTATCTATTTCCTCATTTATTTTGTTCTCTGCAGGTTTGGAGTTCTAATAAATATTGAAGAACACTTATGTCTATCTGATTGACCTATAATTCCACTTTGCCGTAAACTTATAACGTCTATTTTCATCTCGACCACAAGGTGGCGATGTAGCTCAACACATCAGGATTCTGTGCAAAAAGAGAATTCAACTCTTAAAAATGTTTTTAAAGCTAAATAATAAACAGAAAGAGAGCTTCCATTCAAACACTATGAAACATGATTTAATTAAAGTTTGGAATCATTTCAATTTACTTGTTTTTTATTCCTTTTCAGCAACACAGAACAGTGAAGTGAACAGTGAATATTATTTATTAAAATCAATAAAGAAAACAAATGACACAGCGGTTCTATTCATTGGAATTAAAAAAACAAACAAATAGAGAGTAAAGTGGTTACTGGAGTATTTCGTGAGAGCAGCAGAGGATTGTGGGAAAAGATTAAGCAGTTAATTCACTATTCGCTATTAAAGAGGGTTTTTATTCGTTAATTTGTAGTTCACAGGTCAAGAAATGTACGTTCTTTCTCTTTGAGGGAAATGCGTTTAATTTACAGCAGAAAGTTGAAATGTAAAGTTAGAAAGTAACTTCCAGACATGAACCAACCAGCGACACCAGAGCTTAGAATTAAATAAATATTCACATGAAACTAACTCACAAAGGAAAGCAGTATTTGAGTCTATTGTTATTTAAAGTTATATAGCACACAGAAACTAATTTAGTCACACAAATAGCTTTTATGGCCCTCTGACCCTCGACCCTGCAGCTCTCAAACAGGTAAATGATCACCTGCAGACTTTTTGCCAAAACCTTCTCCTCTTTAAGACTAGAAAGAGGTGTTTATGTTATCCCAAAATTCAAATCAACTCAAGACAACCATGAACTTAGTCTACAATGATTTTTTAAATAAACGATTTTGGTTTAATTTATTTTATGTTTAATCAACTTTGTTCGAACTTTTTAAATCGTACTCAAGTCTAAACGGTTTTTCATCTCACATGAAGAATATTTTTATTATTATTATTTTAATTGTATGTTTATACGAAGGCCCTTCTCTGCTTTCCTCATCCCCCCCCATTTCCCCATTTCTCCCCACCTGGCTCTGTCTCCGCCCCCCCCCCCCCCTCTCTCTCTCTCTCTCCCTCTCTCTCTTCCTCTTCCTCTTTCAGTGTCGCTGCTGCTGCTCAGACGGCAACAGCTCCGCCCGCGTCTCTCCGCCTCTCACCGTCTCTGTCTCGGTCTCTCTTTTTCTACCTGCCTCCCCCCCCTTCCCCCTCCCCTCCCTCCATCGGCCCCTCTCCCGCCCCCCCCCCCCCCCGCCCCCCTCCTCCTCCTCCTCATCCTCCCCCCTCTCGGTGCGGACATGCTCTCGGGGCTCCGGAGATGAGGCTCCGAAATGTCTCCTTCCTGACGGTCTTGTTGTTCGGGCTGTGCGGGCTGGTCTCCTTGTCCTGGTACACCGCCTTCAGCAGCTCCAGAGGTAAGACCCGGTCCCGGAGCGTCCCGGCGTGTCCCGGTGCGTCCCGGTGCGTCCCCTGCGTGTCCCCTGTGTGTGTGTTCATGTGCGTGGCTCTTCGGGGAGAAAGAGCTCCGCTTGTTTTGTGCTGCAGCTCCGCGTTGTGTTTTGGATGTTGCAGAACCTAAGAGACGTGATGGTGTTGATGTGACGGTCTGGAGGTGAAGGGAGCGCTCGGTTTGCGATGCATCACATTCCGGCCGAGGGGAGAGAGTCCACATGAATGGGAGGGGAACGTCTACTTGAATGGGAGGGGAGGAGGTTTGGGGGAGTGGGACCAGAAATCACAGGTGATGCTGGAGGGAAAGGTTTGTAGTTAATGGAGGAGGGAGAGCTTGAATTTGGGATGCTTTGTATGCAGGAAAATGGGAGATGGGGAGGGGGGGGGGGGGGGTTAGGGTGAGTGTTAAGGGGGGTTGCAGAGAAGGAAGAAAAAAAAACACATAAGATGCTTGAGCATCTGAAGCTCCAGCAGAGAGGTGGTGAGGGGAGCGCTTGATTTGTAATGCATCGCCGCTGAGAGGACAGAGGGGTTCGTATTGAATCCACTTTGTGCTTTGGATGAAATAAAAAATGCTGCTCTGTCTGTGAAGGGAAGCGCTACTTTATGAGGTAATCAGGGGGGGGGGGGGTCGCTTGGTTTGTTGTGCATCACGTGCCTGTTTCAGAATAGAGAATATTGATGGAGAGGAGAGATGAAGGTTGGCTGATTTAGTTCTGGGAAAAAACACAAGATTGTTGTTCTTGAGAAGCTCCAGCAGTGAGGTAATTAAGGGAGCACTTGATTCGTGATGCTTTACATGCAAGTCTGGTAACAAGAGGTTGGTTTGATTTGCCTAAAGTCACACAGGATTTTGTGAATGAGAAGCACAAACTCTTGAGGTTGTGACAGGAGCGCTTGTATTGTGAATCATATGGAGAAAAAGAGAGTAGGAGTTCATTTGATTTTGGTTTTCCTCACATGACAACTGAGTCGGGGGCAAGTTAAAATGGGGAAGAGGTTGATTTTGTTGCCACTCATTGTTGCAGAAATGCTTCATGTGCATGAAGGTTCTGAGGCAATGAAGGGAGCGCTTGGTGTGTGATAACAGCTAGGGGGAGGAGAGGGTTGCGATGGAGCAGTGAGATGTAGAAGAGGTGGGTTGATTTGATTTTCCTACAGCTTCACTTTGTGCTCTAATGGAACATGTTGTAGAAGACAAAAATCTCAATCTGAGGTAATCAAGTATTCATTGGAGCTCTTGGTTTGTAGTGGCCCCCTTATTGGCTGAATAGTCAAAAAGAAGATGAGCCTAGAGGTAAATGGAGCGCTTGGTTTGCAATGCATAGCAAGCAAGGTTCATCCTTGCATGCTATGCATTGCAAACCAAGCGCAAGGACGTTAACATGGGGTTATTTTTGATGCTGCTGCCCTTTTCTTTGCTGAAAAAGTTCAAATGTGAAGTGTTGGTTAATCAAGGGAGCGCTTGTTTTGTGATGGCCTTACATGCCAGATGCGAAGGATGAACAAAATAGGCTCTAGATGGGGGAGAAACTCAATCTTAAAGGTTTAAAGGTCAGCAAGGAAGTGCTGGATTTTATTTGCACTCAAAGCAAGCCAAGGAGAGACGGGTGGTGCAAACGTAAGATAAGGGAGAAGGAGGGCTGTGGGAGGTTGCATCATGCAGTTTGGTTTTGAATACACTTCTAACTAATAATTGGAGGGCCAGCAGCTCCAGACATGAGAAAGGAAGCGCTAGTTTAGTGCGGCTTAGGGGGGCGGGGTCTGTTGGAAACGAGCAGAAAGATGTGAGGATGCTACAGAAAGTTTGAACTTGAAAGGCAAAGGGAGCGCTTGGTTTGTGAAGCATAACATGCCAGAGGGCTAGCGTGTTCAGCAGCCCTAGAGGAGAGAAGGGGAGGGCTTGGTCTGTGATGTGAAACAGAGAAAGGGAAAAATCAGCCGTATATGGGTACGTTTGGACTGAGAGACAGGTAATCCGCGGGCCGCACTGTCAGCTGCCCCAAGGTTAAGGGAGCACTTGATTTATGGCATCTAATAGCCCTGCATTGGAAGTTTGCATTGTTTTGTTGCAATCTTCAGGCAGTGTTTGTGTGTGTTGTGTGTGTGTGTGTGTGTGTGTGTGTGCACTCATGAGCGCTGCAGGCTCAGTTGTCAGGTCCATGGGAGCGTTTGGTTTGAGACTCCCTGTGAGGAGGTGGAGGTCCTTGAATGGAGCTGTTGGTTGTTGAGAATAATTCTCTGCTGCAGGGACAACATTTTTTAACACAAGGAGCGCTTGGTTTACTATTCATCACACTGCAGGGGTCGAGGGGCGCAGCAGCAGTGGCTGCTGTGGATCAGATGACGTCTGGAGCTCCAGCCTGCTGGAGACCAGGCGGCTTCTGTGAGAGGTGTGGTGTTCTCTATGGAAATACTGTATGTTGTGGTTTGCAGAAACATGCAAACTATTGAGATGCTCAGCAGCTTCACAAAGGGAGTACTGGGTTTTAAACACAGTACACCCAAGTGGGGAGGAGACGGACGTCAGAAGACGATGATAATTTGCAGATGATGTTCGCTCCGTTTCTTCTTCTTCTCCCAACTCACAGAGAGAGTATGAAGTTATCATCTGATAATTGTCTATTGATTACATCACAAATGAAAACTGACCAACTGTGCCGACTCCTCGATGTAGACCAGCAGATTAATACCACAACTTCCCTGAGAGGAGCTCAGTTGGTTTTCTTCACCCTCTCGTCATCATCGCCATGGCGAGGAGTGATTTCATCAGCTGATGATTAGGAAACCTGGAGAGGTTTTATTGATGCTGGAGCTGCAATGGTTAATTACTACTACGTCAGATATATAGACAATCAATTGATCAGAAAAAACATTCCATATTCTCTGATTCCCGGTTTCTTATTTTTGAGTATTTGAGTTTAGTAGTAGACAGGTATTTTCTGCTCCACGTTTCTTGAGAACATTTAGAAGAGTATTTACCAGAGATGAGGAGACTTCAATCACACTCTAATCGAACATAATGTAATCACATATAGTATGTGAATCAAAACAAAAACTTTCTCTCAACAGCAGTGAGAGTAAGATCCTGCTTCACAGAATTTTTTTTTTCTTCTTCTCATAATTAACGTTATTACGTCTTTCAGATTTTACGATTAAACATTTACTTTATGGATTCATCAGAGTAAAAGAACACGGAGAGCTGTTAGAAGGCTGCAAGAGTAAATGAGCTGAACAGGTGACTAAAATCACAGTTATAATGTCCAGAAGGTACACTGTACACAGTAGAGTACACAGAGTACTGCACAGAGTACTACACAATGTGAAGACCTGCCGATTGTGATGCCAAAAATGGAAATTAGGCCCAAAGTTCAAAGGAATCAGGCATGTGTTGTGACTCATCCATTTTCCTGCTGTCACACACACATACACACACACACACAGGGATGTCTACACACACACAGACACACACACACACTCAGCGTTCACTGCCATCCTGCTCCTCCTCACATCCTTTCCGGACGAAGGCGGGTTTCTGCTGCAGAGCGAAGATTGATTCACACTCCGATGGCAGTTAACCAGGACTGTGTGTGTGCGTGTGCGCGCGCGTGTGTGTGTGTTGTTGTGTGTTGTAGCGTGTGTGTTGTAGCACTCAGGGTAAATTAGTTCAGTCAGTGAAACGGCCGACTTAAGGTGCGTTTGATTTATTTATCCTTCTGAAGCTGCAGCAGTGATGTCATGTTAACAGCGCTGTGAGGTCAGGGGTCAACACCCTTTGTTAAATCCAGCCCTCTGATTGGCTTTCAAATCTACTTCAATTACTGTTACTGTTATTTAGCTAAATATTGTCTTTTTTATTTTGTCTTGTGCAGCTTCCCATGTACGCGCACACACACAAACACCACATGCAAACTGCAGCCGGCTCATAGCGATAAGATGACGTATTTCAGTCTGGAAGTGAACATGCTTGGCCTTGTCCTCCTGTCATGCACTGTGTCCAAAACACACAAACACACACCTTGTCACATACACACACATGCACAATGTGTCGCACACACACACACATGTACATATCCTGCCTGGCATTGTTTTGCTGTAACCTTGGGTTTTACTTTCCTCTGTGGCGCTTTGAACTGATCAGTTATTCTGTTACTCTTTAAATAGAGTTGTGTGTGTGTGTGTGTGTGTCTGTCCGTTTATACAAAGCGTCCTAGCGAGGGTTTACACCTTTATATAATATCTTGTATATATAAGCTGCATCCTGTTTTATTTCCATCCAGAAAAACTAGTCAGATGACCAAGAAAAAAAGTAGTTCTATGTTTATGAAGGTTCCTTCAAAATAAAACCAATGACGGTTGTTTGGTTTCACTGGTGACCGGAACTGATTTCTGCTAACTCTTCAAAAAAAACAAAAAAAAAAACTAATTAAGTTTAAAAAAACCATTCTTTTTTATTTAGTTTCCTAATAAAGAGAGTATGAACTTATGAATATGCAGATCTGCAGACGTCTGTATGTTTAGTAGTACTTCTCTGTACTGCAGTATGTAGTATCAATTTCCTACGCTTTCACTATTTCCTTTGTTGCTGTGTGTGTGTGTGTCATGCCCTATTGGCCTCCATTAAATCAAATAAACTCAAAGCCATATTAAATCCAGTTAAAGTGATGGTAAAGCAGACATGTGGGTCCTGGTTGGTGATCGATTGTCTGCTGGCGCACTGATTGGTAATCGACTGTTTCAGAATAAGTTAAAGAAGCAGAAATGGTTTCAGCTGTTCAATCATAAGAGTAGAATTTTAAATACGGGCTTTATTTAAGTGTTAAACACTTGAAATCCAAGTAATATTGATGCATATTCACATGCTGAATATCCGATTGACAATACCCTGCTGTGTGTGTGTGTGTGTGTGTGGTAATAAATGGCAATGTATCACATAATAACTGTTTCACACCTTTTCAATGAGGTGCGTAGTCTCCATGGCAACGCACCCTCAGACACCTCTGAGGTCTGTCTGCGTCGCTTTAAAAGCTTGTTTCGTAGAAGGTGCTTCACAGATCCATAAAATCGGAGCGGTGGCCATTTGTATCAATACCGTTGTATGGGGATGAAAACAATGTATGCAACAATAAATATAACAATACATATTTATTAGTCCTGGGCATGTTGGCATGTTATCATCGCATTGACGTATGGATTCATTAACAATTATTTGAATGCCCATCAACGCATTTATCTTCATCATTATTTTTAAAGACAGTTGCTCTATATGGGTCACACTCGGTGTGGGATGGTTATTGTTAGTGTTGGCCCAGGAGGGGCGTCGTCCTGCTTCTCAACCAATGAGAGCACTCAGGGCGGGCCTGAGACTGCTTTTCAGGCTCACATAAAAACAAATTGCTCCATCGCCGCAGGTCTTAGGCTAACATTTTATTTTAAATCTCTTCCAGATGGAGTTGATGGAACGAAAGTTATTAATAACCACTACTGTCGTGTTTTTAATACACACAAGAGGTGGGAACAAGTTGCTCTTAATTATAACTCTTAACTCAGGTAAACCAGAAGATGCTGTTCTCCCCCAGGTTGTTCCCCTTACCTGAATCCCCCCCTGGGTCCCAATGCTCTCCATGTACTCCTTCTTATAAGCATCAATGAGCATTATGAACATTAATCTACAAAAAAGTAAAAAGATTTTAAAATGTTCCTCATTTGTCATAAATGTGTCCTCCTCGGCTTAAAGGCTGCATTACAGAAAAGTAATGTACGTTTATTTTTCCACCAGGATGAGACGTCCCAAAATGGCTCCCCAGAGGAAGAACAATCTCACATTCAAACCAACCATTAGATGCCTTTTAGTGTCAATAAAGTTTATTTGTTATCGTTGCTGTTCCATCGTTAGTTATGGAACAATAATATTCAGTTAAATAGAGACACACTCTCAGATAAAAGTCAGTTTAACAGTAATTTAATGGGAATGTTGATGCTGTGTGTGTGTTTCCTGGAGAGTCCAAGACACTGTGGAAGGAGCTTAATGAATATTTGATGGGAGCGATCGGGCGTCGGGTTGCACTCCGTCTGAAGGACTCCGCTGAAGTTTCATTCAGAGCATGAAGATGTTAAAAAAAAACAATGTTGTAACTTAACGACTTATGAAATACCATTGTTTATTTCATGAGATTAGGATTTGTCTCTTTCAAACTGAATCTACTCTTTTCAGATTTTAGTTTAACAGACATTGTAATGCCCATTTTGATGCATCACCATAATAAAAAGGTGCATGTCAACATGACATGGTTACATTATCTTATATGGTAACAGCAGCATGTTATCTTCTTTGGTAAAAGCGTGTTAGCTTCTGTGGTAACAGCATGTTAGCTCCTCTGGTAACAGTGTATTAGCTCCTCTGGTAACAGCGTGTTAGCTCCTCTGGTAACAGCGTGTTAGCTCCTCTGGTAACAGTGTATTAGCTCCTCTGGTAACAGCGTGTTAGCTCCTCTGGTAACAGCGTGTTAGCTCCTCTGGTAACAGCGTGTTAGCTCCTCTGGTAACAGTGTATTAGCTCCTCTGGTAACAGCGTGTTAGCTCCTCTGGTAACAGCGTGTTAGCTCCTCTGGTAACAGTGTATTAGCTCCTCTGGTAACAGCGTGTTAGCTCCTCAGGTAACAGGATGTTAGCTCCTGGTAACAGTGTATTAGCTCCTCTGGTAACAGCGTGTTAGCTCCTCTGGTAACAGCGTGTTAGCTCCTCTGGTAACAGTGTATTAGCTCCTCTGGTAACAGCGTGTTAGCTCCTCAGGTAACAGGATGTTAGCTCCTGGTAACAGCGTGTTAGCTTTTCTGGTAACAGTGTGTTAGCTCTTCTGTTAGCAGCGCGTTGGCTCCACAGTAAGATGCATATTAGCTCCTCTAAGCACTGTTTTAGTGGTGTGTTGGCTCTCCTAACAGGGCGGATGATTGTTTGGTCTGAGTGCTGTTATTGGGGTGTGTGGGTTTATATGTGAGTGCATGTGCACTGTGTTTGTGCCCGAAGTATCAGGAGGACAACATGTGACCCAGTGCCTTCAGCATGTGACTTTGTGTGTGTGTGTGTGTGTGTGTGACTGTCTGTCTGTGTGTGATTTTGTTTTGGGATGTGACCTCTGACCTCTTGTTCAGCTTCTTTTTCAAGTACACTCGCTCATTGTCTTCCTGGCATTTGGAAATTTGGAGCCGAGTCTAGAGAAGTTAAATGAAAACTGTATTTTGTTTATTAATCAAGTACAAATATTAATCTTTTGTCGAGCAAGATTATAACAATATATCTTTCCATAAACGCCTGGTTACTGCAGATAATCCACAGACCTAATCTACCAGCAGTGAGCTAACGCTAATTTTCAGACACCATTAATGTGTACAGCTCCTTTATGATGTCAGTGAATTATCCTCAGTAACATTACCTTAAAAATACAACTATAATTAAGAGGAAGAATATGTATCCTTGATATCTGGAGTGAATTGTCCCTTTTTTAACTTATCTTAACAACTTTTTATTTGTAATATTAAAAATTAAGTCTAAGAACTTTAGAGATTTGTTTTTTGTTTTGTTTTTCAAACAAAGATGACGAGGAAGGACAAATGGCTCATATTTAGGGAGTAGGAGGAGGAATAGAAGCTAAGTTAAGGAGGCGTAAGAGGAGGTGATACGGAGTCTGTACTGAGTCAGATCAGCTTCCTCACATGCAGTGAACCATCTGTCCACCAGAAACATTCACTGTGTGTGTTTGTGTGTATTTGAGAATCACTTTCAATGCATTAGTTGTTTAAATATCTGAGAATTGCAGGTATCTGTGTTTCCTCTCAGGCGACCATCTGCCAACACAGTGTGTTTCTATTTGTGTGTGCATGTTTTTCTGTGTGTTGATGCCACGGGCGTGAATCTATCATCCAGATGATGTTGGTGGATGTTTTAATGCAGATTATGTGTCATCATCATCATCATCATCAGAACACGATAATGTATTCCATATGAGAGGCAATGACACTCTTTCAAAATAAAATAATAATGAGAATATATATGTATATATATATAGATATATATTTATATGTGTGGGCCAGCACACAAATTTTGACACACATTGCTCCTTTAACAATTATTGATCCACTGTTTCCATTTTTTTTCCTCTTGATAAATTGGTTTTCATTCATTTTCATATAAGTACTCTTTTTGTTATCTCAGATCGAAAGTAGTGTTTTGTTAAAATGTTATTTAACCTCAGCCTTTGAGAGATTTTAAAAGGGCAGAACGCCACTTTGCGATTACAATAATTTGATTTCTTTTTGCAGCATCTGGTTCCACAAAAAACCAAGATGTCAACGGCCAAGATAGTGAAACCAAGAGTCATTGAGGAATTGAGTATACCCTTGTTCCTCCCCTCCTTCCTAGTTTCCATGGCAGCAGGGAGGAAAGGGGCGGCGCAACAGTTGTTATCCTTAGCAGGGCGAACAGCTGCTCGTACTGATAGAGATCCTGAGAAATGTGTGTGAGGGAGTCATCTGCTGGTATGTGGGGGTCATAATGAACAGTGTGTGTGTGTGTGTGGGGGGGGGGGGGGTGTCCCTGCTTAACCCTATTTATAGACCACAAATCTGGAACCTTGAGGGACTGTTTTAGTTTACAACTCTGTTACAGTCTCTTGTTTGATGTCCCCAAACTAAGTTCTTCTTGTTTCACACAACTTGTTGTGTTCTCACATTTTGTGCAAACGGTACAAAATATGTACCAAAAGCAAAACTACTCGTTGTGCTAAATATCATGATTTACTGTATTATAATGAATGATGCTTTGATGTTGCAGCTGGTTAACTTGAAGCTCATTTTGATGATTATAGTGCTGAGTCTCTTCTGGGGATCAGTCAAGTTCTGTGCGATTAATGTGTTTGTTGATTACTAAAAAGTTAACACATAGTTTAGTAAACCATGCATTATTTGTCCCTGGAATTAGAAGTATGGAAAGTGGAAAATGACAATACATGACAATGACAAAACACTCACGTCAAACTTCAGTCAAGTGCAGTGCGTTAATTACATAAACGTCTCTGAATCAGCCTGAGAGCATACACTAATACAAATCCATTTATCATTTATAAATCTAAAAAACATTCTACTGATTTGAAAATAATCCTTGTTTATAACGTGAAACTTTTGAAGATTGATTCAATATTTTATAGGGAATGTGTTAAAACAAAGAAATAAAAAAAACGGGACTACAAAAAAACTATCAATAAAATGTATAAACTTTACATGCAGTGTGGAGCAGAGAAACTTGACAACACACACACACACACTCTGCGAGGATAAGGTGTTGTGGTTAATTGGTTGGTATTTCAGTTTCCCCTCCAGATGTGGCCCCTCGCTCTCTAAATGCCCCCTTTGTGCCCAACGCTGCTCCAGCCTTTTTCTCCACAAACCCTCACATTCACTCGCAGCTACCTGACTTGACTCACCTCCACCTCCCAGACGGGTGGAGTGGGGGAGGCTGACCCCAGACGTGCAGCTCTTTTGAAGCTCTCACCCCTCGTCTCACACTGCTGGCCTCTATTCGTTCTTATTTCCCGTAATATGTTTCGGTTTTCATATGAATGTTCACAATGAACTTTCTTCTCAAATATCGCTACGACTTCCTGTTTCCTGTCAAACCCCTCAGAGAAAGTATGCATTATTCTTTTTTAAATCTAGAAATTATTCCAATATATATGGGGAATTGATGAAAAGATCAAATGCATTATTAATACAAATAATTTGGGCTTTCACTCTTTAACTTATCAAAAGGGATGAAAAAAACAGTTTAGAAATTACTTCATCATTGGACCAATTTTTAAGAGGTCTAAAGTGGAATAAATCTGCAAAACTAATATTTATTTTAAATGCTATTTTTATAAATGGAGTTTGCTGGAGCTGTTCTTCTGGAAAAAATACCAAGGAACACGATCCAGGGAGCAATAATTATATTTTGTTGTTAATTTTCTATATTTTCAACAACAGTGAAAATCCCAATTTTCCAAAGGAGATGAAAGGTCCGATCATAACAGAACTCCCTCGTTATATTCACATTAGATCCAATCAAATCAGATTGGATTTTGGGGCGGAGGGGCTGAGGGCCAGCATGGCTGCTCTAATCATAGTTACACTGCTGCCAGCCCGAGGGTTTTATCTTCTTCCTCATCAGATGATTCTCTCCGACGGTCCAAACAACATCGGTGATAACCGGCCAATCGGCCTCATCCAAAAGAAACCGGGTCCCGTTAGATCTGATGAGATCAGATCAGCGGAGCTTTATTGATCCCTGAGGAGCAACTCGGTCATGGTGATCAGCTGTGATGGTGAGCAGCAGATCACAGGCCCGATTCTTCCCCAGTACACCATCTGCGGTTCATTTCTTTCATTGAGTCCTTTAGTGTCTCTCACTTGAGAGACTCTGACTTGTCTTGTTGACCTTCTAACCGGGACGTGTTTTAGATTCATTTGTCAGGTGGCGAGGGTGCAGGCAGGCAGGACTCAAACGCAGGATACAAGTTTTCCAGAAGGTGCTATTTATTTCACCACAAAAAATCAAACAGAAGCCAACGGCCGTGCACCAACGATGACTAACATTAGACGATGACGCGACAAGGGCCAACAGGCACACAGGGCTTAAATACACAAGGGAGGTGCAGGTGATTGGACACAGGTGGGAACACTCAGGCAATCACAGGACAGGAAGTGAAGCTCACCCAGAGACACAAGAGACAAGAAAACTACAAAATAAGACAGGAAGAGGACCCAAACCGTGACATCAATGGCATTTTGCCTTGTCTCAGGGGCCTTTCGACGGAGTCATGTCTCTGCTTTGAGTTTTGACTCTCAAAGACCTTTTTTGACTGACTTGTTTGACTCTGACTCCTCCAGTGGAACTTTTAAAAGTGACGTGGTTCAGACTTTGCTGGCATTTTGTCTCCGGCTCGTGTCATGGTTGTTTGACACGTCTCTCAGGTGCTTTAATCGCTTAGAATTGCATTTTGTGTTTCAAACCCTACTGAAGAATCTTCCCGAGTTTCTTAAACTTTCCTAATGAAGCTTTTCCCCATGAGGGGCGTGCACTGAGTGAAATGGAGGAGTTCAGCACGGAGGGAAACCTTTGACCTGCGTATTAAATCACACGAGGGAGCCGAGAGGCAGAAAGAGGGGTTGTGCTGTAGTGAAGTACTGGCTCACACCGACTCCCTCTGGGAGGAAGCCGATTGGCTGACGGAGATAAGAATCTCCTGTTACCCCGTCAACGGTCCAGTAACTCGTCCGTCAAGCGCCTGTTCCCACGGTAACAAAAGCCCCCCCACACACACACTTAAAGTGTTGGGAAAACTTCCCATTTGTCTTGTTTAGTGGAAATACTTTCAGTCTTCAAACATTTGAGTGAGTGTCCTGTTTCAATGCAAGTTGCCACATGTATAGAAGTGTGTGTGTGTGTGTGTGTGTGTGTGTGTGTGTGTGTGAGAGAGAGAGAGAGATTCTACAGTCAGGCAAAACGCTTTTGTTCTTGGGGCAGGAAGGGAGAAAAAGGCCAAACTGATCCTATTGGATTAAAAAGAAGAAACACACACACACACACACACACACACACACACACACACTTTCCATCTGAATGAGAAGCTCATTTAAGTAAAGGCTGTTCATAATCCCTGTTCTGTCCCCATCAGCACATTAGTTCACTTAAATGTTTCATTGCTGGCAGTAGTCGCTTTACATGCGTCTGTTTCTTTAAGAACTGTGGGACAGTTGCACCATGGGATTTAGTCAGGAAGTTGAATGTGATCAGGACAGCCTCACGTTTTGCGTTATCTCTCCATACTGTACACGTCAATCTTCCACGCTCCATGCCTTTGGTAGCATTCTCGGTATGTAAAATAGACACCAACATACTGTACCTATATATTAAGTGTTGCCAGTAGGTTTGATGTGCATATTGGGCTGAGGGTGTAGTGGGCTAGTTTGCCTCTGTTATCATGGGTTGTGCTACATGTGCTATATTTGGATAAACAATGCGGGTTATGTTACGTACATTGTGTAGCAATGCATTACATATTTCTTTTGGTTTAGCTTGAATGTTAGCTACTGTGTGTACAACCGCATTGCATTGGTATGTAGTGATATTGTATTTTTACAACTGCCATTGTATAATATTTGCAACTCTTTAATATGTAAGTAACAGGTAATCTTGTTTCATTTCCCAGTTTCACCCTTTCTAATTCAAATAAACGGAGTTAAGACGATCCTACTCTCCAGTGTTTGATGCGGGAAGGTGTTTAGCTGCTGGTCAGATTGCACAGGGCTACGTGCATGCAGGACAAGACAGTGAAACGAGAGCTTTCTAGCGGGCTGGACAACAAGGTTGAGCTGATTGGAGTTACCGCCTCTATGTTACAGCTAAGAGAGAAGGCTACAACTAGAGCAACGTTAACACAGGCAACCTCATCTATTGCCACGACATGGAAGATAAACCAGCAACCACGTTTGAGACCAGGTCCGCCGCCTCATGCTCTGGGAAAAGCTCAAGCACTTCATCAACAAGTAAAGCAGCAGCCATTGCACGTGCTAAGGCAGAAGCAGCAAAAGCACGAGTTGCATTCGCTGAAAAGGAAATGCAAATGAAGATAGAGAGGGCCCGCTTAGATGCGTCACTAGACATATTGAAAATGGAAAAAGAAGCAGCAGCTGCCATTGCCGAGGCAGAGGTCCTCGAGGCAGCCGCAGACACCGATGGGGAAAAACGCAGCTGCAAAATAGACCTCCTACTCAAGCCTAAAGATCCTGAAGAGCGTACCTCCGAATATGTACTTCAACATTCCGTATCACACAGAAGCCTTCAGTCAATGCCAGAAATGGAACCCATTAGTGAGTACGGGTTAAGATATGCAACTTCTATGCCGCATCAAGATAGAGTCGTTCCAGCTCCACACATTAACCAAGCGAAAGACGACAACACCCTCCTTCCAAGTAATGTTCCTACACAACAGGCAGTGAAGGTTGAACATAGAACAGACCAGACCAATACTGCTAAAGGGAAAGAGAATGATGGTTGGATCAGGAGAGGAGGAATACATGACCGCAACCATCCACCAGCTCCCCACCACAGCACTCCATTAGCAGGTGACCCACACGACAGTCAAGGCATGACAAACTTTGTGAGGTTCTTTGCTCGCCGTGAACTTGTTAGCACTGGACTACTACAGTTCGACGATCGTCCTGAAAGCTTCAGAGCCTGGCGAGCTTCATTCCTCAATGCAATCAGAGGCCTAGACCTGTCAGCTGGGGAGGAGATGGACCTCTTAGTCAAATGGCTAGGACACGAGTCTGCTGGACATGCAAGGCGGATCAGGGCGGTTAATGTAAACCACCCTGAAAGAGGTCTTGCAATGGTGTGGGAAAGACTGGAGCAGTGTTATGGATCACCAGAGGCCGTAGAGAGTGCACTCTTCAAGAGACTCGACGCGTTCCCCACAATACATAATAAAGATCCTCAGAAGTTGAGAGAGCTGGGAGATCTGTTGATGGAGGTTCTTTCCGCCAAGGCTGAGGGAGATCTGCCGGGCCTAGCCTTCCTGGATACTTCCCGTGGCGTTAACCCCATTGCACAAAAGTTACCCTATAACCTGCAGGAGAAATGGATAAACGAAGGCACGCGGTACAAGCAACAGAACAGAGTACCATTTCCACCATTTCTCTTCTTTGTGGACTTTGTCTGCCATCAAGCAACCACTAGGAATGACCCTAGCTTTGACCTCACCACGTTCAACACGGCCCCGTCCAAATCAGACAAGCCTTCCCCCAAACAAAGCAACCAGAGAGCACCTATTTCAGTCCATAAAACCGAGGTGTATTATCCCTCTAATGCCGAGAGGACTGAAAAGAAGACCGAGGAGCCCGATAGGCAGTGCCCCATACATAGGAAGCCTCACCCTCTGCAAAGATGTCGCAGTTTTAGAGGGAAATCTCTTGAAGACCGAAAGGCTTTTCTCAAAGACAACGGGATATGTTTCAGATGTTGCGCATCAACATCACATCTTGCCAGAAACTGCAAGGTCAGTGTGAAATGCTCAGAGTGTGAGAGTGAAGGTCACAACACAGCTTTACATCCTGGACCTCCGCCCTGGATCGTTAAGACCACAGACCCTGCCATAGAGCATGGCGGGGAGGAACAAAGTGTTCCCGCGGACATTGCAGCCCTGTGTACGAGCGTCTGTGGTGGAGACCTAAGTGGCAGGTCGTGCTCCAAGATCTGTCTTGTTAAAGTCTTTAAATCAAGTCGCCCAGACAGAGCAGTAAGCCTATACGCTATCCTCGACGACCAAAGTAACAGGTCATTGGCTCGGCCAGAGTTCTTTGACCTCTTCAAGGAAGAAGGGCCCAGGTCGCCTTACTCCCTGAAGACATGTGCAGGAGTGACAGAGACAGCTGGAAGACGGGCAAGTGATTACCAAATCAAATCTCTGGATGGTCAGTTGTGTCTACCTCTCCCTACACTCATCGAATGTAATCAGATCCCTAACAATAGATCAGAAATCCCCACTCCAGATTCTGCACTTCACCATGCTCACCTTACATCTGTAGCTCATCAGATTCCTGAACTCGACCACAAAGCTCCTATCTTGCTTCTTCTAGGAAGGGACATCATAAGAGTGCACAAGGTTAGGGAACAGATCAACGGGCCCCACGACGCGCCCTATGCTCAGAGGCTCGACTTAGGGTGGGTCATCGTTGGAGATGTCTGTTTGGGAAACGTTCATAAACCATCCATCGTGAACACCTTCTTTACAAGCACGCTAGAGAATGGTCGCCCATCTCTCTTTCAACCTTGTCCCAACCGGCTCCTCATCAAAGAAAGATACAGCGACTCTCTGTCAAAAGACCTCATCGGGGGATACTTCAGAGATGATACCGACTGTGACAAAGAGGAGAATCACCTCGGGTGTACGGTATTCCAAAGGACGAAAGACGATAATAAAACGTCTCTCTCGATTGAAGACAAGGCCTTCCTAAAGATAATGGAACAAGGACTTCAGAAGGATGATGCTAACTACTGGGTAGCACCCCTCCCCTTCAAGTCACAGAGACGACGCCTTCCCAACAATCGAGCACAAGCACTAAAACGTCTCTCTGCACTCAAGCGCAACTTCGGCAGGAAACCAGAAATGAGAGACCATTTCCTTTCATTCATGGAAAAAATATTCCAAAATGACCATGCGGAGATTGCTCCTCCTCTGAAGGAAGAAGAAGAACGTTGGTACCTCCCAACCTTTGGCGTCTACCACCCGAAGAAACCAGGTCAGATTCGGGTGGTATTCGATTCCAGCGCACAATATGAAGGGGTTTCGCTGAATGATGTACTTTTAACAGGTCCAGATCTTAACAACACCCTTCTCGGAGTCCTGATTCGTTTCAGAAAAGAGTCCATTGCGGTTACAGCGGATATACAGCAAATGTTTCACTCCTTTCTGGTCAGAGAGGAGGACAGGGACTTCTTGAGATTCCTTTGGTTTGAGGATAACGACCTTCACAAGGACATCATTGAATACCGGATGAAAGTGCACGTTTTTGGCAACAGCCCCTCTCCAGCTGTCGCTATCTACGGCCTTAAACGTTCAGCGCAAGATGGCGAGGCTGACTTTGGGTTGGATGTCAAGCAGTTTATAGACCGTGATTTCTATGTGGACGATGGCTTGAAGTCACTGCCCTCTGAAGAAGCTGCCATCAGCTTGCTCAAAAGAACACAAGAAACACTTGCCTGCTCGAACCTCAGGTTACATAAAATCGCATCAAATAGCAGCGAAGTAATGAGAGCCTTTCCCTCCCAAGACTACGCAAACAACTTGAAGGATCTGGAGCTTGGCACAGACACGTTGCCAACGCAACGTAGCCTTGGAATCATTTGGGAGCTTGAGACGGATACGTTTACATTTCAGGTTGTAGACGAAGATAAGCCATACACTCGTCGGGGTGTCCTGTCTACAGTTAACAGTCTATACGACCCCCTGGGATTTGTTGCCCCAGTTACCATCCAAGGCAAAGCTATCCTTCGTGAGCTCACCATGGAAGTGGGCGACTGGGACTCCCCATTACCTCCTGATAAAGGGAAGCTGTGGACAGCATGGAAAGACTCCCTGAAAGATCTGGAAAGCCTCCATATCCCAAGAACATATGCACCAGTGTCCCTCTCTGAAGCTCAACGGCGAGTACTTTGTATCTTCTGTGATGCTTCTATCAAAGCAATAGCCGCAGTTGCCTATATCAAAGCCACAGATGCTGACGGAGAACGCCACGTAGGGTTTGTTCTAGGTAAGGCAAAACTTGCTCCACGACCAGAACATACAATACCGAGATTGGAGCTGTGTGCAGCAGTGTTGGCAGTGGAGTTAGCCGAGCTCGTCACCTCAGAAATAAATGTTGACCCGGATGCCGTACATTTCTACACGGACAGCAAGGTCGTGTTAGGCTACATCTACAATGAGACTAGACGGTTCTACGTCTACGTAAGCAATAGAGTACAGCGCATACGAAGATCAACGCGGCCCGAACAGTGGCACTATGTCCCCACCGAGCTCAACCCAGCAGATTATGCAACGAGAGCAGTCCCCGCAGCTCAATTAAAGGACACCACATGGCTGACAGGGCCAGCCTTTTTGACAAACCACGAACCTAGTCTTTCCAAGGAGGATATCTCTGAAGTTGCAGATCCAAAATTGGATCCAGAAGTTCGACCTCAAGTGTCTACTCTGAGCACTGCTGCCTCAAACGCCCAGCTTGGATCACGACGCTTCGAGAAGTTTTCAAGCTGGAGGTCATTGACTCATGCTGTTACTCGCTTGATCCACGTGGCTCGACTCTTCAAGAAAACATCAGCATTAGGACCAAGTAAATGCAAAGGCTGGCATTACTGCCAGGCGGCATGCACTGTGGAGGAGCTCTCTAAATCCAAAGATCTCATTATTCGTACAGTGCAGCAGGAAAACTATGCCGCAGAGCTCGAATGCTTGGAGAACCAGGAAGAAATCCCAGAAAACAGCACTCTTAAGAAACTGGATCCATTCATCGATAGTAATGGCTTATTGAGAGTCGGAGGTCGGATCACAGAGGCAGAATTGGAAATTGATGAAAAGAACCCCCTAATAATTCCTGGTAACCACCACATCACAAGGTTACTTGTGCGTCACCACCATGAACAGACACGTCATCAAGGGCGCCTTTTTACAGAGGGTGCTATTCGCACTGCTGGCCTGTGGATAGTTGGAATGAGAAGACAAGTAAGCAGCGTCATCTACAAGTGTGTCACATGCCGCAAACTCCGTGGCACATTCCTCTCCCAGAAAATGGCCAATTTACCTGCAGATAGGCTAAGCATCGAGCCTCCCTTCACGAATGTTGGTTTGGACGTGTTTGGGCCCTGGTCCATTCTCGCACGGAAAACAAGAGGTGGCCACTCTAACAACAAACGTTGGGCAGTGATCTTTACCTGTCTGAGCATAAGGGCAGTGCACTTTGAGGTCATTGAGTCTTTGGATACTTCAAGCTTTGTAAATGCCCTCAGACGGTTCATTTCCATCCGCGGTCCAGTGAAACATATCCGCTCGGATAGAGGCACCAATTTCATCGGGGCCTGTAAGGAGCTCAAGGTCCCATCAAACATAGATAGTTTCCGTGTGACGAGGTACCTAGCTGAACAGGGCTGCACATGGACATTTAACCCACCTCACTCCTCTCACATGGGCGGCGTATGGGAGAGGATGATAGGCATAGCCCGGAGAATCATGGATTCCATGTTCCAGCAAGAAAGATCCTCAAAGCTCACTCACGAGACTCTCGCGACTCTTCTGGCAGAAGTAGCAGCCATCATAAACGCTAGACCCTTGGGTCCAATATCCGTTGATCCTGCGGATCCAATGATACTCACCCCTTCTACTCTTCTCACGCAGAAGGTGGGCCCTTTTCCTGCTCCTTCCGGTCAGTTTGACACTAAGGATCTCTATAAGCGGCACTGGCGTCAGGTTCAAGTCCTTGCAGATGTTTTCTGGAACAAATGGAGAAAGCAGTACCTTTCTACATTGCAGACTCGAAGTAAATGGCATTCCAGCAAGCCAAACATTGATGCTGGAAGTATTGTCCTTGTGAAAGACTCCCAAGCCGAAAGGAATGAATGGCCAATGGCATTGGTCACTAAGGTATTCCCAAGCAAAGATAGGAAGGTCCGCAGTGTGGAGATCAAGATCTCCAAACAAGATAGAACCAAGCTCTTCCTTAGGCCTGTCACCGACTTAGTCCTCCTGCTCTCCGAAGAAGACTACAAGAGCCAGTAGTGACTTTCAAACACTGTTCTTCTGGAGTTAAGTGTATGGGTGTTATCCATGGATACCAGGCGGGGAGTGTTCTGTCCCCATCAGCACATTAGTTCACTTAAATGTTTCATTGCTGGCAGTAGTCGCTTTACATGCGTCTGTTTCTTTAAGAACTGTGGGACTGTTGCACCATGGGATTTAGTCAGGAAGTTGAATGTGATCAGGACAGCCTCACGTTTTGCGTTATCTCTCCATACTGTACACGTCAATCTTCCACGCTCCATGCCTTTGGTAGCATTCTCGGTATGTAAAATAGACACCAACATACTGTACCTATATATTAAGTGTTGCCAGTAGGTTTGATGTGCATATTGGGCTGAGGGTGTAGTGGGCTAGTTTGCCTCTGTTATCATGGGTTGTGCTACATGTGCTATATTTGGATAAACAATGCGGGTTATGTTACGTACATTGTGTAGCAATGCATTACATATTTCTTTTGGTTTAGCTTGAATGTTAGCTACTGTGTGTACAACCGCATTGCATTGGTATGTAGTGATATTGTATTTTTACAACTGCCATTGTATAATATTTGCAACTCTTTAATATGTAAGTAACAGGTAATCTTGTTTCATTTCCCAGTTTCACCCTTTCTAATTCAAATAAACGGAGTTAAGACGATCCTACTCTCCAGTGTTTGATGCGGGAAGGTGTTTAGCTGCTGGTCAGATTGCACAGGGCTACGTGCATGCAGGACAAGACAATCCCTAAAATAAACATAAAATATTAAACTGTCAAGAAAAAAACAGGATGCAAAAGGTGTCCAAAAGCAATGGGAAGCAGAAATCTGTTATTGTCAGTTACATAACCGGAGGTTAAACTCCCCCTTGAGCTTCATAACAAAGCTTTAACAGCTGCTGTCAGAGTCGCTGCTTCTAGTATCCACGAGTCATTGACGTGTTACAGTGAGACGACTTTTTACTGCAGCTTTCCTGCAGAGAGCTTGTCTATAAACAAGTGTGTCTTTGTCTCGTTGGTCTTTTCACTCCGACTTGTTTCTGTCTTTGTCCCTTGGGTGTTTTTTCGCTTGAACTTGTCTCTGTCTAATGGATGTTTCACTGTAACTTCGATATGGACAAATGAATACTCAAAGTCTTCCTTTCAAAACACATACGTAACTTTTAATTCAGAAATCATTCTCAGCCCAAACGTCTCACAAGGGTTCATACAAACTTTGTCCCGCAAAAGACCTCGTCGAGGGAGTCAGGAAGAGCTGATATAAAGTATCATGTTTTCAGTAGAGATCCTGACATCTAGTGATCGTTATCAGACATTTGACATAACTCTTTGTGTGGGTGTGTGGGTGGGTGTGTGTGTGTGGTAACCATCCACACTGTCAGTCTGACCAGAGTCACTGCAGCTGTTTGTCATTTCAACGCGTGATCTGATGAAACTGTCCCTTTGAGCTGCGGATGCTGTATTTGCCCAAAACGTCCGGATTAATGCGGCTGTTTAATTGTTGGAATGAAGTGAGAGGTTAGAGCTTAAAGACACACACACACACACACACACACACACACACACACACTCTGCCGGCTCCAGGGGATGAACGACGACACACGGCTGCGTTGTTTAAAGGGAAGTGATACTTGAGCTGAGTGTGTGTGAGAACAGAGCGCTCAGTGTAAAGTCCAGTCAATGAGCCCGAAGCCCAACAGCGGCTCTACACGCGCGCGCACACACACACACACACACACACACACACACACACACACACACACACTGCGCCCTGTGTTAACCTTTTCTGGAAAAATCCACCGCCGGATGTTTGAGGAAGGGCAGCTTGGGGAATCAATAAAGTCCGCTTGTCTCAAAACAGGAACATACCAATAAAATAAAAATAAATAGAGTAACACTTTGCCTTGATGCCATTTAAAGACCTAGAGTTAATTTAGCTGAAGCTTTTATCCCAAGTTACTTACAAGAAGTGGATTCAACCATGAATGTACAAACCAAAAATAGTCGAATAAACAAATGTAAGATTAAAACAATACAAACAAATTATGAAAAGCTTCTTCACAAAAATAACAGTCAACCCTGAGCTTTTGAGAAGGAGGAGAAGATGCCGATAGAGATGGAGGTAGAGATGGAGATAAAGATGGAGGTAGAAGTTGAGATAGAGATGGAGGTGGACATGCAAATGGAGATGGAGGTAGAGATGGAAGTGCAGATGTAGTTTGAGCAGGTGCCGGACGATATAAAGGTGGAGGTGGTGGAGGGTAAAAGCATCGCTGTGGCTGCAGGGTCGGAAACGGGTCAAATGTTTTAACAAACCACAAGATTTGACCTTTGACCTCAACCAATACTCTGCTGACAGTTCACCTCTCTCTATAGACACTATAAATATACTGAAGTAATTCAGGGAGTGAAAACTTCCTTCAACACAACAAATGTCTTTTCTAAGAGGATAAGTGCATAAAACAAGTGGAGGACGATGCTCTAGTTAATGTATTTTCTATTTAATGAATAATAAATATACTAGAATAAATACATCTATTAAAACAAAGTGAATAAAGTGCTGACTGTCTGAGTTTTTAAATGCGTCTCACATACAGACACTGAGTGCTTCTGCTGACATTAATTATTTACTCATTAACCTTCACAGCGGTTGATGTTGCAGCGTCTGCATATTTTATTTGTAAGTAATAAGAAGTAAAGATATATATATCATTTTTTAAATTTATTAGTGCAAAGTAGTACTGTGTTTTATTATTGGTGTACCAGAGATACTGAGCTCAGTGTATAACTTAAGTACAATTTTGAAATAATAAGTACAAGTACCCTACTTGTACTTATTATTTCCAATTCATACATAGAACATATTTGTAATTCTATCAGTATTACTATGTCTGCTGTTTAAGTATCAGAGGAACCTGGAGTTCTCTTTGTATGTTTAATGCTATCGGCAGCTTGTACCATTGAACCTTTTGAGGTTTTTACAAAGTAGAAAGCTGTGAGACCAGGTGCATGCTGGGATTTAGAAGTTGTTTAGTTGGGTTCTTTTTTGTTTTTTGGACAATCTGCTCGTTTTTATTGAGGTTGTGACCATCATGTTTTTTTGGCCAGCGGCATCTTGATTTTTAAGCTTTCACCATCTTGATTTTTGGGGGGGCGGTTTCTTTATAACTCGAAGACACACGGCGAGGTTGAAATAAAGTCCACTGAAATCTTGGGTGACCAAAATGTGAATTTCTTACCTTCCATGAATGGATTGCACATTTTATTATTATGATTCAAATGACGACTTTGAGAAACGATTTTCAGGAACAGAAATCTGATGTTAGACCTGAAAAACTCTGTCTTTCAATCTGCGGCCAGTCACATGACCAGGCCATGTGACCAGGTTTACTGGGAGAATGACGCCGTGTGATCTTTTGGGGCGACCATCAGCGCAGTAAACAGGAAGTACTCCGGTCCAATCACTGCCACCACAATGTCTCCCTGTGGCCTTCTGGGTAACGTGGCAGCAGGTGTTTCTAACCACGCGGGCCGCGGGTCGCATGTCACGCACCCAGTGGGAGCACTGGGAGGAATGCTTTGGCGCTGGGAGCACTGGGCGCGGCCGCGGGAGGGAGGGCGTGTAAACCTCGGGACAGTCAGGAGCTACAGAGTGCTTATGGACGGGAAGCCATTATCTTATAGACAGGAAGCTATTATCTTATAGACAGGAAGCTGCCCTCCCAGCATCAGTGTGGTTGTGGTGTCTCCACGCCTCAACTCGTCAGAACATCGGGCCTCTTTCAATAATCATTCAAATCTAGCTAATGTAGTTAATGGTATTTTCCAGACCCAATAATAATATTTTCTTTCTTAAAACTATGCTGTTTCCTCCGAAGATGGAAGTTTATTTTGAAAAGACTGTAACCAGCTGTTGTCAGGCTTTTGTAGTAAAAAAAAAAATCCCGACGTTTTCCTCTTCAGATGAAATGTTGATTGAGGACACGTTTTGTTTTATTTCTACTGGCTCCAACACAAGCTTTTCATAGCATTTCATAGCAACAATAACGTTTGGTTTCACTCAGAGGAAGTAAACTTGTCCTTTGTGTGCGTGTGTGTTATTTTTTATCCAGCTGCAGCAGACTGAGGGCGAAAAGGACACACTTCCTCAGTGTGTGTGTGTGTGTGTGTGTGTGTGTGTGAGAGAGAGAGACTGCTTAGTGATTGGAGATGGTGCGAGTCCAGTCGATACCACAACACGCACTCACGCGCTCCTGGTTGTCATGGTTACTTAGCAGCAGCAGGAAGAGGAGGAGGCCCTTTTGTCGGCTGTGATCCTTCCGCCTGTTGTTCCTTAACACGTTTAGGAGTTACAGTCGGAAGTCAGAAACCAACATTCGGTCTAAGTCTCACCGACTCTTCCTCCTTCCTCCTCCTCCACAGACGCGCTACTGCTTTGTTTTTAGCACTCATGCTAATGTGGCAGCCATGTTGGCAGCAGTCAGCGTTAACCTGAGACGACCCTGTTTTACAGACCAACTACACTTAGAGGGTTACAATCAAATAACCTGGATTCTATTTATTCAGTCAATATTATTATTTGTATGTGATTCTTTTGGTTTGCATCAATTCTTACTAAGACAAAATAAAGATTTTTTTTTCTTTTGGAATATATAAAGATTCACATGGAATAAACAGCGAAATGTGCAATCTGGTGCAAACTGGTAGTCGCGGCGTGAGCCAGTGAAACCAGTCAGTTCATCTGGTCCGACAGGAGGGTAGGAACCCAAACCCTGCCAGATTTTTGTTCCTACCGTCCCTTTGTCCCTGTTCCTATTGGATGTGACAGCTGATATTGAGAGGAAGCGGCATGTGAAGATATGTGAGCGCTGCCAAAATGAACAGTATGAATGTGTGTGTGCGTAAGAAACCACGGTAATGACTCTGCGACACACAGATACACACACACACACACACACACACACACACACACACACACACACACACACACACACAGACAAACAACAGTATTGACTAAAGGCTCAAATAAACACAAAGCTACTCCACATATCGACCGAAACAAGAGCTCAGACAGTATGCATAGAACACACACACACACACACGCTCTAAGATGAAGTCATGGTGTTAGATGATACTGTTTGGGTTTGAACCAAGGTTACTCTGTGTGTGTGTGTGTGTGTGTGTGTGTGTGTGTGTGTGTGTGTGTGAGGCTACTTTCAGACGATTTGTTCCTAAAATCCCTTCTTTTGAATCAGTCATGGTGTGCGATTGTCTGGAGGTCCGGTGAACATTGTGATGCAGAGGGAAGCAGCAGAGAGGGAATGTGTTGCATTGTTTCTACTTCCATGTTCTGAAATTTTTAATTTGGCCAGAGAGCAGACAATTAGGAGTTTTTATGAAGATACTCTGGTACAAAGAGACACCTGTCCTTTAGTCCAACAGGGACACTAAGTCAAAAAGTTCCTTTCACTAGCTTAATCTGGAAGTGCTAATACGAAATGTAATATATTTACTGGAAGTAAAGTAGTCATTTTCTCATAGACTTCTATAGGACCAGAGGAGTCGCCCCCTGGTGCACAGTGGACAGAATGCAGCGTCAACACGTGAAGCTTTGACCGCACTCAGCAGAACGGATGCCGCCGCCGGACCCAAGTTGTTCATCTTCGTCATCCGCTGCTAGAAAAACAGGGGTGGCTTCTGGGCAAAGTGCCGGTCACCACGAGACTAAACATTGACGCACAAACATCTTGATTATCAGATGACCCAGAACACAATGAGCCTCTGTGTGAGGGAGCACAGCCCTCGTCTAAGTGATGCTGACTAAGGTGAAACATTATTCTTAAGAATTCATAAGTTTTGCCAACATCTGCACATATCCAGGTGGTTTTTGTTCAACCCCCCCCACCCCCGCCTCCCCCCATAGGGAGCTTTACCTGACAGCCTGCCTGAATCTTCTCCATCTGTTTAGTCTGAAAGCGGCTTTGTGCTCCTATGTGGTGTTGGCTCTCTTCACTTTCTAACGCTTTTCTCTTGGCCGTCTCTTGTGTTTCGGTGTTTTTCGGTGCGTCTGGCTCAAATGCTAATGGTTCCCGCCGGCCCTCTGATCTGTGAGAATTAGTGCGACGAGGAGAGAGGAAAGCGCTTTGTTGTTTTTTGTCGCACGGAACTTCGGCTCCGTCGCAGAGTTTACCTTCTGCCCGCCTCCTCTTTTCTGTCGCTCTACGTGTTCTTTTGTGTTCCTTCGTGCTGCTTATCTCGCCAGCAGATTATTTTGGGCCGCTTTTCAGAGACGCAGAATCATGGCGCCGGGTTTTTTTTTTTTTTTTTTTTACAAAAGGTTAACTAAGGGCAAAGAGAGAGTGTTGCGTTACGAATCGGTGTGAACAGCAGCTGCATCACAGCAGAAAACGTGTATTAACAGCAGAGAAGTCATCAAGTTGAGCTCGCTGGACAAACCGCTGATCTGTGACCAGTGGGGAACAAGCTGGCTCCCAGTTACTCTCTGACTTAAACCCGCACACACACACACACACACACACACACGCTGAAATGGGGACCGTGTCCTTAGCCTCGAGTTGCCAGGTGTGCTCTCGCTCCTCACATACCTGTGAGTGTGTGTGGAGGAGAGGGAGGGGCGGCGGGCGGCAGTGGGGGGGGGGGGGGGGGTAATTTACTTCCTGTTTAACTGCCAGACTGAAATCACCTGTTTTTTCTCTCCAGCGGTTCCTCTTTGTTCTCCAGTCATCTGTTTGCAGAGCACAAAAGCCTGAAGCTGAGGTTCAGAGAGGCCCTTTCTGTTTTGCTCTATTTTGAATCAACGTTTCTCCGAGTGTATAAATGTTTTTGATGGGTTTTTAAAATCCACGGGCAGCTCTTTGTTATCGGAGCTCAACGCCAGTTAAGTCTGTGAATGTGCTAAAAAGTCACAATTTAAACCAAACAAAGGAAGATGAACCATCAGTTGGGTTTCTCCTGCTGTGAGACCTGTGTGTTCTGCTCTGAGAGGGGATCTTCTTTTGAGGGGCCAGATGTTTATTAGGAGCTGCTGCTGATCCCAGCGACTTATTAACCAGTGGAGGGAAACACGTGTGGAATAGCGTTTCCTTTCTGTGTGCTTCGGGTCTGGTTACAGTGATCAGCCACTGTGTTAAGGGTACATTATATGCTCAATATCATATTTCATCGTCTTTAACTGGAACCAAACGGGAACAAAATCTAATACAAAGATATCATGAAATAGTTCGCCTTCTGATTTATTAATAACAAACACTGATTCTCTGCATTTGAGTTAGTTATTAAAACCGAACCAGTAGTCAAATGCAAAAAAATTAGCTTTTATTCCTTAAAGGCTTAAACTTTGAGTGAAAAGAAGGATATCTGTGATTGTACTGGAGTATAACGTAGAACGGGCAGTACTACATAGTATTATTCCAAAATGTGGGTGTCTGATGATGATAACTGTTATGCCACAATAAATCAATCAATAAATCAATCAACCACTATCTGGCTAATATTTAAAACTGTGAGACTAAAGGTCTCATTTACACCTCAAAGAGCCTATTTCCTCTGAGCCGAAAGTCACGAAGCCCATTAACGGTGACTCATCCTGTACAAGTGTGTGTGTGCGTGTTTTTGTTACACATATAAACAGAGAGAGATTTTGATTTTGATTTTTCAAAAACCTTTATTTTCTTAAAAAAACAAACACAAACAAAAACATATTCCATGTTGACATTAAAGGTCCAATAAACACACAGAATGACTCTGCGAAGACGCAATCTCCTTCCAGCCAATCAGCTCCAGATTCCTCTGCAGCACTGACGCACACAGAAATCGTCCACTTTGTCGATGAACCGTAGGTTCGTCTGGTCACTGGCTCCTCCTCTCAGCCGGTACTCCACTCAATCCACGGCAGCCCTCTCGTTGATCCTCTGGACGAACTTTCGTAGCCGGAAGACCTCCTGCTGGGTGTAGCGGGAACTCCCTCGTTTACTTGCGCCCTCTCGAGCAGTACGCCTGAATTTCTCCATATCAGGAAAGTAGTCCTCCAGCTGTATCCCCTTCATGTTCTTTGTGGTCTTCAGGAAGAGTTTCACCCTCCCCACGCTGTAGCAATTAGTGGCCGTCCCGCCAGAAGAGACGCTGTCCGCAGAGTCTTGCTCCACAGCCGAATCGGCTACTGCTGCTCCCCCTGTCCTTCTGCTCCCTGACCCCTTCTTGGCTTGAGAGCCCCCTCTGCTCTCCGTCTTTCTCTTCAGGAGGGGGATTTTTAAACTTTCTTCTCCCCCCTCCATGTCCATTTCACTATCAGTAGACAGTGTCCCTTCAAAGTATGTCTCCAGACACCCTCCCGTCTCTTCTTGCCTCCCTTCACCCCCTTTTCTAACCTGCTGGACCCCAACTATTTTCTCATTCACTCCGTCATTCGCCTGCCCCACTTGCTGGGTCTCACTTGTCCCTTCATTCACTCCATCATTCGCCTGCCTCACTCGCGGGGTCTCACTCGTCCCTTCATTCACTCCGTCATTCGCCTGCCTCACTCGCGGGGTCTCACTCGTCCCTTCATTCACTCCATCATTCGCCTGCCTCACTCGCGGGGTCTCACTCGTCCCTTCATTCACTCCATCATTCGCCTGCCTCACTCGCGGGGTCTCACTCGTCCCTTCATTCACTCCATCATTCGCCTGCCTCACTCGCGGGGTCTCACTCGTCCCTTCATTCACTCCGTCATTCGCCTGCCCCACCTGCTGGGCCCCACCCGTCAGGTCCTTCACTCCACCAGTCCCTCTCTCCACCAGCTGAACTCCACGTTCACCCCCCTCACTCGCCACACTCTCCTGGACTCGATCTGTCCCTTCTTCACCTCCTTGCTGGACCCCAACTGTCCCCTCTTGTCTTTCATGCCCCCCTTGGTTGTGACTAGTAGATTTCCTCTCTGGACATGCTCTGCTTTGATGTCCCTCCCTCCCACACCGGTAACACCTTGAATTGTCAGAGTTGGCAAAAACCAAATAATCAAAACCATCCACCCTTACTTTAAACACCACATTGAGATCCTCGTTTTTTTGGTTGAGGAGCATGTACAGCGTCCTCTTGTGCGACACCACGTGTCTGAGGAGAGGAGATTTGCAGCCTGATGTCACTTTTTTAACGCCAGACACGACCTTCCCGTGTCTTGACAGCTCTCTGGTCAGCATCTCGTCTCCGATGAACGGGGGGACGTTAGAGACCGTGACTCGGGTCGCTGGTGTGGCGAGAGGCAGAACGGGCACGCGCGTCTGATTCACCACGATCCCCTTCTCCACCACCATGTTAGCTTTGTCCACACTGTCTACAAACAACACCACCGCGTTGTTCATGCGGGCGGCGGACTTTACGCTGCCGTGACCGACCATCTCTCCCACGGCCAGGCTGCAGTCCTCTACCGAGCAGGAGAAGCCCGGCGGAACCTTAACGCCGTGCTTCCGCGTTAGTCGGGTCAGGTCCATGGCTGCGTTTAGCACGCCGATCAGCGTGACTTGATCGGCTGCAAAAACGCGCACAACAGGAACACTACCCAACAAAACACTTCTACACAAAACTTCTAAATTCAACGCATTAAATATTAGGCAGATCTACACTACAAACGCTATCGCTCCCACCTCCACGCTCTGCACTCACACAGAGGGAGAGATTTGATTTTTAGAAAACCTTTATTTTACATAAAACAATATAAAACGAGCAACAAACATGCAATCAGACGACAACAAAATGCACTGCAAGCCTATGGCTCCTCACATCGTGTTGAAGGGAGGTTTAAAAACTAGTTCTTTTCCAGGCACACAACACACTATTTCCCCGTAACACCATTTTTCATTAAAATCTTTCATGTTATCCATGCTAGTAAAAAACCTAAAATCAACCCAGATTCTGGCTCTGACTCTTGCAATGAAGATATTCAGGGCCTCCTGCCCTACTCTGTCTTCTACTCTGTTTTTTCTGCTGGTGTAGATTGCCAGTTTTGCCTCTCCAACCAAATGGTTGAGCAGTTTCCCTTTTGCGGCGTTCGTTTTTGTGTAACTAGCTCCTAAAATAAATGTGACCCTGGACCAGGTCTCACCGAACCCTTTAAAAACATTCTTCAGTGTGTTAAACAGGTCACAGAGCCTCACACAATGATAAAAACAGTGAAACACAGTCTCCTCCTCTTCACAGAAAGGGCAACTCTTGGAAACTGTGGGATTAATAACTGAAATAAAAGTATTAACCGCAATGGCACCATGTAGTATCCTCCACTGAAGATCTCCCGTTCTCTTTTTTATGGGAGGTTTGTATAAAACCCTCCACACGGGTTTCACGCCAATGTCCAAGTTCAGATTCTGCCTCCACACTGTGTCAGCTCTGTGGTTCAACTTTTTCTTATTAAGCGCTTTCACACACTTTTTGTATATTGCCTTCCCCTTCACCATGTGGAAATCCATGGGTTTTCGATCAGATTCCTGGAATAGTGGTCCTAGGGCCCCATCCAGGTTCGGCATTAATCCTAGATCCGGAAAGGGATCTGTAGCATGTGGCGTTTCCTCTCCTTCTCCGTACTGCTGCAGCATCTCCATCTCGTCCTCGGTCAGCCTCCCTGCCCACCTGCTCAGGATCCTTCTGCTTTGCCGGATGGATTTCAGCCCGAGTCGAGATGCTACTGCCGATGCGTCTGCCAGTTCAGGACCAGCTACATCCACCAGTCTCTTCAGGGTGGTGGTTCCAGAGGAGCACAGCATGGTGGTCAGCCCTGGTGTCGTGTCATCTTGGATGTCCAACCTGGCTCCAAACACAAGTGGTTCCTGAAGCAGCCAGTGTATGGAGCATGTGGGTCCTAGTCTCTCCCATTTAAAACATTTCCATGCTTTCAGGAGTGACTGATAAAATAGCGATAATCCACCCAATTTACAAAGGTTAAAATCGGTTAGAAAAAGTGCGGTGTCCAGTTCCAGACCAGCTGCCGTCCGTAAAATGCAGTCCGTCACCCCTCTCCACACCACTTCCGTCTGACTTGAGAGATATCTTTGTAAAAACTGAATCCTAAAAGTGGTCACTCTGCTTTCAATGTGCACAAGCCCCTGCCCTCCTTCCTCTTTGGGTAAAAACAGTACACTCTGCGGGACCCAGTGCAGCCTGTCCCAGAAGAAATCTGTAAGGATGGCCTGTAGCTTCTGTGTGAGGCCTTTAGGAGGGTGTATGCAGGCCAGCTTATGCCACAGAGCTGAGGCTACCAGATTGTTAATTATCAGAGTCCTGCCTCTATATGACATCTGTGGCTTCAGCCACTTCCACTTAGCCAGTCTTCCCTTCATTTTCTCCTCAACCCCCTCCCAGTTCTTCTTTACCATGCAATCGTTCCCCACATACACACCAAGGTATTTTAACCCGTCTTTTTTCCAGGTCAACCCCCCCGGTAGGCTGGGCAGACCCTGCTCCCAGTTCCCTACTGCCAGTGCCTCGCTCTTCGCCCAGTTTACCTTTGAGCCTGACAAGGTGCCAAAGTTTTTAACAATTGTGCTCAGTGCGGTGATTTCCTTCTGGTTTTTAACAAAGATGACGACGTCGTCAGCGTACGCTGATAAAATAAAACCTTTATTAAAACCCTTTAAAACCAGGCCTCCAATGTTTGCTCTGATTTTGCACAACAGTGGTTCGATGGCCAGTGCATACAGCATTCCTGAGAGAGAGCAGCCCTGTCTCACCCCTCTACACACTTTGAAGGGAGCGCTAAGGCCCCCATTAATTTTCAGCACACTCTCAATGTCTTGGTACATCACCTTAATCATGGCTATGAGACCTGGGCTGAGGCCAAAACTCTCCAAGGTCTTCCAGAGGTAAAGGTGCTCAACCCGGTCAAAAGCCTTTTCCTGGTCTAATGAAATGAGACCAGTTCTCATGCCCAAAGAACCAGAGATGTCCAAAATATCACGAATTAAGGACACATTGTCCAGTATACTCCTACCAGGCACGCAGTAGGTTTGGTCTTTATGGATGACCTCGCTCATCACCTCTCTTAGCCGGTTGGCCAGTGCTTTGGACAGGATTTTATAGTCTGAGCACAGAAGGGAAACCGGACGCCAGTTCTTCATTTCCTGCAGGTCTCCTTTTTTTGGTAAGAGAGTAATCACTGCCCTTCTGCAACTGTGCGGTAGCATCATGTCTTTAAAACTCTCGTTGAACACGGATAAAAGATCCTCTCCCATCTCGCTCCAGAACTCTTTATACAGCTCCACCGGGATCCCGTCTATTCCAGGGGCCTTGCCGCCCTCCATGCTGAGCAGAGCAGAGTGTAGTTCACCTGCTACCAGCAGACTCTCCAACCCGGCATTCACCTCTTCCGGGACCTTTGGTAGCCTTCCACAGAAAAAGTCAAACAGTTTGTTATTGTCCTCATACTCGCCAGAGTACAGGTCTGAGTAAAAACTTGCTGCTCTTCTCCGGATATTTTCCGTGTCTCTGAGTTCTTGCCCTGAATCAGAGCGTATGGCGTGGATAACTCTCCTCTGCCCGTTCTTCTTCTCCAAACCGAAGAAAAACTTTGAGGGCGCATCCATTAGCGCTGCAGCCATGAACCTGGACCTGACCAGCGCCCCCTGAGCCCTGGTGCCCAGCAGGTCTGCAAGAGCAGATTTTTTAGAGTTGAGATCTTTAATATGACCTCGATTTCCAGTGGATTCTGCTAGTTTCTGCAGTTCCACAATTTCAGTCTCCAGATTTCTCATAGATTTGGTGATGTCCCGTGTGACATTTTGAGTGTATTGTTGACAGAGCTGCTTTATCTCAACTTTCCCCCTGTCCCACCACTGTTTCAAAGACGTAAAACTATGCTTTGTTTCTTTAAAACTGTTCCAAAAAAACCTAAATACCTCCTTAAAATGTGCATCTTCTATGAGGGACGTGTTAAAATGCCAGTATGCGCTTTTTGCCCTCACGTTTGGGATAAAAACATTGCACAGAACCAGAGCGTGGTCAGTGAACCCAACAGGCAGTATGCTGCATTTTTTAAATATGTTGAACTGGTGTTTAAAGCAATAAAACCTATCCAGTCTGGCCAGGGACATTAAATTCCCTCTGGAATGTGCCCATGTGTATTGTCTTTCGTCTCCGTTTCCCCTCCTCCAGACATCGACCACCTCATGTTGCTCTACTAACTGCCTCAGTGCTCTTTGTGACGGCCTGTGAGGTTCCTGGTGGTTCCTGTCTTTGGCATCGTCCTCCGTACAGTTAAAATCCCCTCCTAGAAATAAGAAGTCCTCCACCTTGACTCTGCTCAGTGTACTGCTTAAAATGTTTAAAAAGACCACTCGTTCAGGCCCAGAGACAGGTGCATACACATTTACAAAGATGAAATTAAAACGTTCTAGTTTTGCCCTCACCACAAGCAGCCTGCCCTCCACCACCTGCTCCACTTCTAGGTCCTCCGGGGCACATCTTTTGGAGAAAAGGATCCCCACCCCCCCACTGGTGTTGCTCTTGTGACTTAGCACCACCTCACCCCCCCACTCCCTCTTCCAATCAGTCTCATTTGTCGAGTCACTATGAGTTTCTTGTAGAAACATCACATCAACAGTTTTTACTTCCATTATCTGGTGAAGTAGGGACCTTTTCACAGAGTCTCTGGCTCCGTTCATGTTGAGTGTGCATATATTTAACAGACTCATAGTTAAATAAGTTAAAAACAACAAACAAAACTTTAACTTGAGGAAGATCTGTGCGATCCTAATGTTCATCGTCCCCTTCATCATTTTCAATTTCCTTATTAATTTTTAAAACTATCTTTTTTACCCTGAAGACTTCTTTTGTTGTGAAGCCTCCTTTGCTTTTGCTGCTTAAATGTGTTTTTAATATGTTAGCGAGCTTCTCCTCGTCAGAGAAGTAGTCTCCTAACTCCACTCCCCTTTCACCTTTTGTCTTCTGTAAAAAAGCTTTTATTCTCCCCACACTGTACTCTTTGGTGACCCTACGGCTACAAGGCCTTGCGCCGGCCTCGTTGTCAGCAACCGAGTCCTCTTCCATGCTGGACTCACCCTCTTCTGCTCCTTGGCTTCCTTGTGTCGTGCTTACTGCCACTTTTTTAGCCTGTGAGCTTTCCCTACTCCTCGTCTTTCTCTTTAAACGGGGGATTTTAATCACCTCCTCATCTGCCTCCATATCCACCTCACTGCCCGTCAGTCCAGTTTCTTTCACCACATTTTCACTCCCATTTTTTCCTTCTCCTGTGTTCGGTCTCTTTCCTGTCTCCACCTGTCCTCCAGTGCACACTTGGCTGTTGTCTTGTGCGCTTACCTGCACCACCACTGTCCCCTCTTCTTCTCCCTGCTGGACCAATTTAGTTTCCTCTTTTCCAACCTGTTGGCTCACCTCTGTCCCCTCTTTCTCTGCCTGCTGACCCACCTCTGTCCCCTCTTTCTCTGCCTGCTGACCCACCTCTGTCCCCTCTTTCTCTGCCTGCTGACCCATCTCTGTCCCCTCTTTCTCTACCTGCTGACCCATCTCTGTCCCCTCTTTCTCTGCCTGCTGAGCCATCTCTGTCCCCTCTTTCTCTGCCTGCTGACCCATCTCTGTCCCCTCTTTCTCTGCCTGCTGAGCCATCTCTGTCCCCTCTTTCTCTGCCTGCTGACCCACCTCTGTCCCCTCTCCTTCCACCTGCCGCACCCCACTCGTCCCCTCCTTGCTCACCTGCTGCACCCCACCTGCCTCCCCTTGGTGTTGCTCTTGTCCGCCCTGCTTGTCTCTTCTGTCCTGCTCATTGTCCTTCTGACTTGGGTTTTTCTTGGTGCTGTCCTGTTCAGCAGATTTCTTTTGAGGACACGCTCTGCTCTGGTGACCCTCTCTCCCACAACTAAAACATTTCATGTTGTTGGAGGTTGCAAAAATGACATAGTCAAATTCTTCCACTCGCAGTTTGAACACAAGGTTTAGCTCTTCGTTCCTGTTATTTAGTATCATGTATAGCTGCCTCCTATGTGACACCACATGCTTCAATAATGGAGACTTGCACCCGAAAGACAGTTTCTTGATTTGAGACATTATTTTCCCATACCTCGATAGCTCTCTTACTATTGTCTCGTCCTTAATAAAAGGTGGAACGTTTGACACGGTGACTTTAACTGCCGGTGTGCTTAGAGGAAAGACAGGTACATACGTATCAAAGACCACGATCCCTTTTTCCACCACCGTGTTTGCTTTAATTACGCTATCTAAGAAAATGACCACAGCATTGTTCATCCTAGCAGCGGACTTCACGCTGTTGTGACCGACTAACTCCCCCACTGCCAGGCTGCAGTCCTCCGCTGAACACGGGAAACACGGCGCGATCCTCACGCCGTGTTTCCTGGTTAGCTTGTGCAGCTCCATGCTGGCGCTTAGCGCGCCGAGCAGCACACGCTGCCCGACTGCACCAAACAGACAAAACAATCACACAATACACACACAGTCCTGTGGCCCCTACACACCACAACACACTCTCATACACAACTATCCAGAAACCAGATCAAAAGATGATCGTTAGTACCGCTCTCACAACCACGCTCCGTACTCTCAGCACTCCTTCCTGAGAGAGAGAGTGAGAGAGAGAGCATGCTGGGTAATCTCATTACCTGCCTGGTCTCCACCCTGTGATTAGTGACTTATTATATTATTACAGTAACACACACACACAGACAGGATGACTCAACCGTGCTCCGTTGTAGAAATGTGTGTTTGTGTGTCTGTGTGTGTTATAGAGTAGATTACAGTGTATTAGTGTTTATCCGGCTCCATTCAGCTATTGATCTATAAGCCAACTTTGTGTGTGTGTGTGTGTGTGTGTCTGCACGCCAGGTGACCTCTGACCTCACATGACGGCTTTAGTTTCCGCCCGTTATCCATGTGAATTAGTGAACACACTCAGACACACAAACACACCCGTATGACATCATTCCCTCTTGGAGGTCAAAACGTGAATATTTATATGAAGATGTAATCCTGTAAAGAGCCTGACTTTCAAACAAGACAACGTTATTATCTCCCTCTCCCTCTGTCTCTCTCTCTCTCTCTCACACATCGACACACACACAAATACACATGTGTTGGTGATGGGTTGTTTTCAGCAGTTGGAGCTGCAGCACAGACTCAGACCAGTTTACCATCAGTCTGCAGGAAGGAGATTATTTCATCAGAGCAGATAAATAACTGGGCAGCAGCACCATTAAAAACTCATCAGTGTGTGTGCGTGTGTGCGTGCTCAGACTCACTTCAGTTATCAGCCAAACGGACTGGAGGACATCTCGACCACTACCGGCCAGGCGGGTCTCGTCCAGCGGTTCTCTCTACTTTTTTGTTATTTCAAATAACGAGTGAGTTGAGGCCTGTGCGAGGTGAGGCCTTTATGGGCTTAATATTTGAGGGATTTATGTTATGAAACCTTTAATTATGGTTAAAGAAATTTCTGTGCTTCCATGTCCGGAAGGAAATAAAACCAAATGTTTAATAACATTGAAGTTAAAAGTGCATGAAAAAAATGTTCAGGGAAATGGCCTTAATTTGGTTCTTCTCTACAACATGTTATGCTTAAATATCCGATATCCATCCTGCGGGCCTTTCCTTAATGTGGGAAATAAATTGTTATCTTCTTTCATAATATTCGTGCTGAATAATACAGAGAATAAAGCCTATTGTTTATCTCCTGGGTCTGACTCCACGCCGTCTCTTATTTAATAAAGCAGTGGTGATGTGAGAGTTTATTCATCTGAATAACCGGGGATTACAGCAGATTTACCTTCACACAGCATTAACCCGGAGAGGGATGATGGAGAGATGATGGGTGCTGTTTGCTGCTGCTAGATCAAAGGATTTAGCTTTTTATTTTCATGTTTTCACCCAGATTACGTATATATATATATATATATATATATATTCCCCCCCGCTCCTCCCCTACCTGTCCGTTCCCATAAACTCTCTCGTTAATCCAGAGAAGCCGGAATCTGTCGATTCGTTTCCATCTGTCCAGGGTGCCGATGGTGAATCAGAAAAAACATGCTCATATTTAAATGTCTTCTGTTATTAAAATGTAATCAATCAGAATGGTTCGGTATTAAAATCGAGGGATACATAAAAACATGAAGATGATATGAAAACATGTCCTGTTATGTAAAAGGAATATTTTGAATCCTGATCTGCTGCCGGTTAAAACATGACTGTAGTGACTCAGTAGTTCCTGTTACATGTTATCAGTGGAGCTCAATGGCTCACAGGAAGATTTTAGCTTGTGATACTTGTCGATACCTTCAGGTCCACAAGCTTTTAATTGGTTTTGTCCCTTTTTCACAACTGACGTGTTGGAAGTTTTTAGGTGTACAAAAAAGTATTCTCACGGCTTCGGAGCACCTTGAATGTTTTTCATTTGTAGAAACCCGACCGGTTGCGTGTAGGTTTTCGGGAACATTTGCCGTTTCCTGTTGTAAAAAAGCCTCAAAACCCCGGTAAACCCTTCTCCACCTGCTCCCCCCTGCAGGAGATGTGGTGGACATCTACCAGCGGGAGTTCCTGGCGCTGAGGGAGCGCCTTCACTCGGCCGAGCAGGAGAACCTGCGGCGCTCCAAGGAGCTGAATCTGGTCCTGGAGGAGATCAAGAGAGCCATCGCTGAGAAACAGGCGCTCAGAGACATCAACCGCACCTGGAGCAGCCTCTCGGGTCAGTGGTCTTCTGGTCGCTGCGTGAACCTGGGTTAAGCTGGGGGGATCCGGGATAATCCAGCTACAGCGTGGCGTAATCTGCTTTCAATGTGGTCTAAAAGGGTCTCATTTTAATTTGTCTTGAAAAAAGATTTATTATATACACTTAAATAAAGCGTTTGCATAAAGCTTCCCTATGAGGGACCAATGTAAGACGGACTAAGAGGTTGTTGGGTGAAATAAAACTTAAATATATAGATATAAAATCATTTTACCCAATCTAACCTCGCCTCACAAGGTCTAGCGTCCCTGTCTAACCTGGTCAAATCTAGTTTACATTGACCTCACGTGGTCTAAACTGATCTAATCTAGTCTACATTGACCTCACGTGGTCTAAACTGATCTAATCTAGTCTACATTGACCTCACTTGGTCAAACCTGATCTAAATTGGTCTAATATAGTTTACATTGACCTGACGTGGTCTAATGTAGTCTACTTTGACCTCACTTGGTTAAACCTGATCTAAACTGGTCAAATCTAGTTTACATTAACCTCACGTGGTCTAAACTGATCTAATCTAGTCTACATTGACCTCACGTGATCTAAACTGATCTAACCTGGTCAAATCTAGTTTACATTGACCTCACCTGGTCTAATGTAGTCTACATTGACCTCACTTGGTCAAACCTGATCTAAACTGGTCTAATATAGTTTACATTGACCTCACGTGGTCTAATGTAGTCTACTTTGACCTCACGTGGTCTAAACTGGTCTAATGTAGTCTACTTTTTCGCTTTTCAGAGGAGACGAGGCTGAAGCTGTGGAATGTGAGCAGCAGCAAAAACGTCCTGCAGCTTCCCTCCATCTTCCACCACCTTCCTCACCTGCTGAACCGGGAGGACAGCCTGCAGCCGGCCGTGCACCTGGGCCAGGGACGCACCGGAGGTGGGAGGCAACCGCCGGACCAGATTACATCCATTAACATCTTCAACGCATTACTTTGATGCATTAAAAGCGCCTCCCCAGTCCTCGCCTGGAGGCTCCTAACACACAATCATCAACCCGGGCACAGTGCAGCTCCCCTCGGGACGGCTAACTGCTCCCTCCCCCCCTCCTCCCCCCGCGATGCACTCCACATCCCTTGCAGAGTAAAACAAACAGCTAAAACCAGCCGGGCCGGGGCAAGGTCACCGTGTGTGTCGAGTCTAATTTATTTACCAAGCGTTTTTTTCTGCTTTGTGGACCATTTTCGGACAAAGCTTGCTGTACACAGAGGGCATAATACAGATAAAACACACAGAATATAAGAGTGTGTGCGTGCGTGCGTGCGTGTGTGTGCGTGTTTGTGTGTGCCGTCAAATGTATTTATGAGGCACTCGGCGCAAAACACGTCTGTCGGACACAAAGTACTTTATGGTGCTGCAAAGGCAAAGGAAAAAAAACAAGAGTGGAAACAGACAAATAAATTCATTTAATGTAAATGTATCTGTGTGTATGTGTGTGTGTGTGTGTGTGTGTGTGTGTGTGTTTGTGTCTGCGTTGAAACTGATCAGACTGAACACAAAGTGCTTTTTTCATTGAAGCGTCAAGTAGAGAAAAAGAGGTTAAGACACAGAGGCTTTTAAATGTTCTTATTATCTGTGTGTGTGTGTGTGTGTGTCTGTGCGTGTGTGTGCAGTCTCCATAGTGATGGGGGTTCCCAGTGTGAAGAGGGAGGTCCACTCCTACCTGACCGACACACTCAGCTCTCTGATGTCAGAGCTCAGTCCGGCCGAGAAAGACGACTGCGTCATCGTCGTCTTCATCGCTGAGGTCAGTGAGTGAGTGTGTGTGTGTCTCTGTGTTTGTGGGTAATTGGCCATCAGTGTGAGCATGTGTGTTGATGCATGCATTCTAAAGGTCAGTGGTGTAGTTAATGAACCCTGACACACACACAGACTGATAATCTCAGTGTTTAGCGTCTGTGCTAATGCTAACCGCTGCAGGGAAGGGAAACAATGAAGTGTGTGTGTTGAATTATTTAAGCTGTGAAATCACTTCAGTGTGAAGCGTTTTCATGCTCTCATTTACAGCAATGTGTGTGTGTGTGTGTGTGTGTGGGTGGATGTGTTTTTGTTTTCAGTAACAGTGATGGGGGTCACACACTTTCAGCACAGCAGCTGATCATGCGCGTTATTAGTTTGACCTCTGAAACTTTAGCTGTTCTCTGAAGTCATTAAGTCTCACACATACACATGCATTATACACACACACATATATATATATATATATATATATATATATATATATATATATATAATGCATTAAAGGGGACGGCTCCTCTGGTCCTATAGACGTCTATGAGAAAATGACTCTACTTCTCTCTTGATTTATCGCCTCAGACAACATTGTAAACAGTTTCTAGTTTCAAGTTTCTAGTTTCAAGTCTTCTTCAATAGAGCATGATGTTCATTTAATAAATGATGCTTCATTTAGAGTCAAACAGGTCATAAAGCAGGACATGCAGGGTTACATGCAAGTCTCTACTCTTCTTTTCAAATATGGCCACTTCTTGTTCAACAGAAAAAATTGACCAGATGACTTCTGACTCCACTTCAAATGTATAGATTTTATATTATTTATTATACATATCCAATAATATAGTAGAATGTGTTTTTTTCTGTCGAGCCCCACATGATGATATATGAACATTCAAGATGTTCTTGAATTATGTTCTCATTCTGTTTGCTTTAATGCATTCAAGGAGAATATCCATGTTATTTTTATCTTCAATTTGGTCCAAAATAAATCTATGCAGAGGTTAAAGAAGTACAAAATAATAGAAGTTCTTATACCACAGAGAAATAGAGCACCAGAATCTACTCATGTATGCGGAATATTATATCACAACTTTAATGTGGTAAGGGTGCAGCTAATAATAATGGCCGTATATACTGCTGGTAGATAAAGCTATAATGATCATCATTATTTGATAATATCATGTTTTAATACCCTCCTTCAGTTATCAGATAAATTAGATAGAAGTGAAATGTGGTAAAGTAGAAGACCCAGTACCCAGTTACAGAATTGTAGTTTATTAATCATTAAAAAAAGACGGTGTGAAGTCTGCTCCTTGTTAGTGCAGAGTTCTGTGGTAAGCTCCACCCAGCTGGCGCTGCCAGGACCCGAAACAATCCACACAATCATGCTCTCTGCAGACAAACACTCTCCTGGGCTGGTGGAGATTTGTGTGTGTCTTAGTGTGTGTGTGTGTGTGTGTGTGTGTGTGTGTGTGTGTGTGTGTGTGTGTGTGTGTGTGTGTGTGTGTGTGTGTGTGTGTGTGTGTGTGTGTGTTAGTTTGTGAGAACGTCCTGCACAGCCACATGATCAGGCCCTAGCTGGATCCTGATTGGCCGAGAGGAAGGTTCAACTATGATGTCAGCGATTGCTAACATTGTTGTTGATGTTCTAGTGAGAAGAAAAAACTTTCACATGATGTCAGTCCATTGTGTGTGTGTGTGTAAGAGAGAGAGCGTGTGTGTGTTGTGTTCTAACACACTGAAGGTGATGAAGAACATAAGTTTGGCGACTGGCGCAGAACAGAGAAAACATCCTCGTCTTGTTGCCCGGGGAAACGAGCAGCCAATCACAGCTCAGGAAGCCAATTCCACCCTCAATGATGGGATCTGTGTGGACAAAATAATAAAAAACACTTGAAATTGATCTCAAATTAGATTGTACTACTATTTTATTATTTGATCGTAAAGAGCCGCTTCTGTTCTTTTTCTATCAAAGTAGAAATGTGAACACTGGATCCTTCTGAAGAAAAGAAACAAAGTGACCAAAAGAAAATTTAAAAATACATTAAGTACAACAATATAAATTTTACCGACACATTTTAAAAAGTGGCCTGGTCAGTGGTGCTGTTCTTCACAACGTGACACTCTGCGTTTTCCTCAAAGATCCAATAAAAAAAAAAGAAAAATACGTCCATCTTTACGAAAAATCTGGCAACATCCAAAGTAATAAACAGCATTTCAACATCTTTTGCTGAACCTTGCCAATTATTTAATTATTTCTTCCACAACATCGAGTGATGTATTTAAGTATTTATGTCTGTTCTTAAACCCAGTAGAAGTATTTTATTCGGAAAAGATTGCATTCACGTAGTAACAGCCTTTTTTTATGATGTTAAATATGAATAACCTAAAACTGTTAACTTCCTGTGTGCTCGTGTGTCTTCAGGCCGACCAGCAGTACGCCAGCAGTGTAGCAGACAACCTGAAGCGCCTGTAAGTTGTCCACCTGGATGATGGGATGCTGTTTCTCCGGCAACCGGCCCGGGAGGAGACACACGTGTTTGTGTGTTTGTGTGTGTGTGTTGTCTCTGATGTCGGCTTGCTCCCTGCAGGCTTATATATCGTGTGTGAACAGCTGTGTGTGCGCCATTGTTTACGGCATGCAATCAAAGTGCAGCATGATTAATTTATCACACGCACACAAACGGCATGCATGATGTTTTTTATCTTAAACTCTAATTCCTTCCATTCTTCCCTTTGATTTCACTCACAGTTAATTTGCCCTGTCCTTTTTTTCCATCTCCTACGTCCTTATTTCCTTCTCCCTCATCCTTGTTTTTTTTTTCCATCCTATATCCTTATTTCCGTCCCCCTCATTCTTTCTTTCTTTCCTATATCCTTATTTCCTTCTCTCTCGTTCTTGCTTTCTTTTCTTACTCCTATATCCTTATTTCCGCCCCCCTCATTCTTTCTTTCTTTCCTATATCCTTATTTCCTTCTCTCTCGTTCTTGCTTTCTTTTCTTACTCCTATATCCTTCTTTCCCTTTCTCTCATCCTACCTCAAATGGTTTTTTTTCTTCTCTCTCTCATCCTCCTTTTATTCCCTAATTCCTTTTCCTACATCCTTCTTCCCTTCTCTCTTGTCCTTGTGTTCTTCCCTTCCACCTTTCCCCTGGTCCCTCTTACCGTCTCTACATTGTCCCCTTTATCTCCTCTCCTTCCCGTCTTCCTTCTTGCCTTCCCACTCCCCTCCTTTCCTTCTCCTTCTGTCTCTCTGTTCCTTCGCTTGAAGTTGTGATGACCATGAAGTTCATGTTTCAATTAGCTTTAAGTGTCACACTTAAAAGAATATGATGTATATATATATATATAAATATATATATGATGTCTTCTTTGTGTCTCAGTTTTCCAGCAGAGATTCAGTCGGGTCTTTTGGAAGTCGTCTCTCCGTCCGTCCACTTCTACCCCGACTTCTCTCGACTCCGAGAATCCTTCGGGGACCCAAAGGAGCGAGTCAGGTGTGTGTGTGTGTGTGTGTGTTTGTGTTAAACAGCTCCACGGGCGTCTGTCAGCCTGTCATGGCTAATTCATGAAGCCCTGAACCATACTGAGCAAGCTAACTGCCCACACACACAAACCCACAAACACACACAGCGAGAAACAAAGACACACACTTAAATTGCTCCGCTCCCTTCCTTGTCCACAGAGTCCTCTCTGAAAATAAAAGAGTAGGCAGACTGAGGTGACATCATCTTAGTTAATACCCCGTTGCTCCACCCCTTTGGCTCTGTTTCCGTGGAAACGCAGGGACGTCGGGGCGGGCGAGGTTAGGAGGTGAAAGAAGGAGGGGCGGAGGGTTGAAGGAAGTAAGGAGGGACACAGGGACGAAGAAGGAAGGATGCAGGAAGTTAATGTAGGGGGAAATAAATTTAACCTTAAAGGGGCCGGAGGATCGGAAATGTAGGAAATGATATTGATGTTGTGGTTGTTAACTAGTTGTATTTCCTGTTTAGGACAGGTTTAGGACAGGTGAAGGACAGGGGAATAAATGTTGAAAAGGTGTAGGAAAGGTGTACATGTGTAACACAGGTGGAGAACAGGTTTAGAACAGGTGTAGAGGTGTAGGACAGGTGAATAGAGGTTGAAGGTTGGTGTAGGAAAGGTTTAGAACAGGTGTAGAGGTGAAGGACAGGTGAACAGGTGTATGAGATATCAACAGTGAGCTAAAATTTGAAGGAGAAACTGAGGAGTCTTGTATCCTTTTTTTCTCTTCATTTAGAGATTTTTAGATTTAGATTTTTAATGGCATCAGACATAAAACGAAGCAACAAATGCATTAAAAACATGAGCAAGTGGAAACTTGCTTGTTTGTTCTGTTTGAGTCTTGAATCAATCTAAATTTTATTTATCTAAAGAATGGAGAAGATTTAACTGATGTCGCCCCTACTGGTCTTTAGAGAGAATGCAGCTTTAACACATTCTGAGGAAGAGGTCTTTTATGATATCTAAATACTTCTTCCACCGACGGATGTGAATGAGTCAGTTGATGCAAAATGTTGTGTTTCCTCTTCAGGACCCTGTGAAGTTTATTTTTAAAAGACTGTAATCACCTCACAAACCAATATTTTAGCTTCCTCCTCCTCATCCTTCTCTTTCTCTTCCTCCTCTTCTTCCTCAGGTGGAGGACGAAGCAGAACCTGGACTACTGTTTCCTGATGATGTACGCTCAGTCTAAAGGAACTTACTACGTCCAGGTAGCAAGTCACAATAAAAGCTTTTCTCTTGCAGGAAATGTTCACAGAAAGTCACAAAAAATATATGTTAATGAATGCAATCACAAAAAAAAAATCTATTTTATTGAATTGATTCACATTTTGGATTTAAAGGTTCAAATTAGCAAAATCAATCAGAACTTTTGTCTTTAGCAAAAATACATGATTATGTTTAAGTGCGTCCTAAATATTAGTGAATCCTATTCACGTCTGCTGGTATTTCTACTCTCTGTCCTGTGATACGATATAAATAAACACAAATGAACTCAATATGAATGATGTGAGATTAAAGGGAAAAAAGCCTTAGATGTAAGCCTGCTGATGAAACTGTTGCATTGTGGGTAGACTGATGGGCACATTAATGTGGGCGTCAAGTCTTTGTTCCCTTTTAAGATGAAAAGAAACAGACGATCACTTGCAGATCTTTAAGATGAATAAAAAAACAAACCGTATAAGAGCAGAAACATCCTCTGACTCAAAAGCATAGCTTTCATTATACTGACACCATATTCTGACCTATAACTCAATGAAATTAACCAAATATAATTAAATGAAGACATATTAAAAAGTTCTTTAAAAGGTTCACTTTATTTTATTTATTGATTGGTGTAAGTTTGTCAACTTGATACAATTATTTTCTACTGGTTTCCTCCCCTTAATGTGAACAAACCGTTGAATATCTGCAAATAAAAATTGTCAAAGTTCATTTGTTATATTTATTTAAATAAAGGTAAATAGGTTAAAAAACAAACAATACACTATAAAATATAAAAATGCGGAGATTATATTAGAATTAAAATGATGGTAGTATAACATCTGGTCACTGTCTTAATGCCTTGTAAGTATATATAAAGCTTGTAACCCCCGCCCACCCTCCCCCCTCATCCCTCCCCCCTCCCCTCCACGTCTCCCAGCTGGAGGACGACATCGTTGCTCGGCCAAACTTTTTCACCACCATGAAGAACTTTGCGTTGCAGCAGCCGTCAGAAGAATGGATGATCCTTGAGTTCTCTCAGCTCGGCTTCATCGGTGAGTCACAGACCTCCACTGACCTCTACTGGCCTCCACTAATCTTCACTGACCTCTACTGGCCTCCACTAATCTTCACTGACCTCTACTGGCCTCCACTAATCTTCACTGACCTCTACTGGCCTCCACTGGCCTCCACTGACCTCTACTGGCCTCCACTGACCTCTACTGATCCTCACTGACCTCCACTGACCTCTACTGATCCTCACTGACCTCCACTGGCCCCCACTGACCCCGCTGACCTAGTAGTGATGTTAATAGTTATAACAATACACATAATTCATATTTATAATAAAATAAAAATAGTAATACTTATAGTTAATAATAATAGTGAAACTGAACCGTCAGATTGAACCCAGCAGATCAATGATCCTTCTAATCATCCCACCGAGGCTAATCAATGACTCCCGTGCTCCTGGAACCCGCTCCTTTGAGCTCTGACAGACATCAGGTCCGATCAGCGAGTCTTATTGATTGGTTCTGATCGGCAACGAATTAAAAGATATTTGCCATCATGCAACTATACATGAAAATATACAGTAAATAAATCAACTGTGTATAAAAATGTGATACTAATAATCAGCAAATATTTTTTTAAATATACAGTTGATAAACATCAAAACTGGATTTAACTGGAAATGAATCTAATAACAACACTTGATAATCGATAAATCGATTTGATTCACAATGGATGAAGCTTTGTCTTCTTCTTCTATTCTGTTTTTACAACTCAAGCCTCTCTACACATTTACTGCTTCATTCATTCATTACACACACACACACACACACACACACACACACACACACACACAATTACCCAGCACCACTTTCTTCCCATGAGGCTTTGCTGCTCCACTTCTCTCTAATAGGTCCCTGAGTGCTCGGCCCCTCGTTAGGGAACCTACGCGTTTCTTTAAATGGAAGTTCTCTGTTTCTCACATTTTTCACAATATTTTCGATGGATTAACACATAAAATAATCCATGGATTAATCCTCTGACTCTTAATTCCTGCGTGTGGAGCAACAGTTAATGGACTTCTTCAATCTTACGATCATCTTATTTTGAGCGATAAGCGTGTTGTATGTTGTTAGTAATGAGAGGAGAACATTAAAGATTGCATTTAGTGATAATCACTCTGACTCTCTGCTCCGAGCCTCGCTTCCTCCATCCAGTAAATTAAACATTTGAAGTGTGAATTATTGATTTGACTGGCGATCATTTATGTCATTATGTGTGATATTCTCACTCCCGCCGAAGGCTGCCGAGACGCCGCCGATTTATTTTAGAGGCTCAACCGAAACGTTTTGGATTAAATCTGATTATCAAATCATTTTGACCGATGTGTGCGAAACACAACATTTTTATTGATGTTGGAAATATAAGCTTTTGTTTTAGTTTGGGGACATCATAATAATACACTGAGATGTAATTCTCCTGGTGTGTGAGGCTGATGAAACTGTTGCATTGTGGGTATTTAGTGAGTGTCCGTCAGACTCTTTGATCTTCTTAAGACAGAAACTGAGCAGCAGAAGATAGTGAAGAGAGTCTCTGCTGCAGGATGCTCAATTATTACAGTAAGAACAGTATAATAAGAATATTATGATGACAAATATTAGTAACAATAAAAGTGATAATAACAGTGATGAAATAATGAGAATAGAAATAAGCATTATACTAGTTATACGGGATAATAACATAATTATGATGATAATGATTTTTAGAATTTAAGTAACAATAATATTGATAACAATATTATTAGAATTATGAAACGAAATGTATAATATTGATAGTTGAAATAATAATGATGATGATGATCACCAGAAGAATCAGAAGAATCAAGTGATTATTCACACATGACCTCTGAAGTGTTTCAAACGAGTGGAGAGTGGAGTTGATTTTTTGTATGCTTCTATACACAATACGAAAACAAAACATTAAACTTTAGGTAGACATTCACAGTATTCCCAATTCTGTTTGATAAAAACTTGGACCAGCTTGAAGTTCAGCCTCTTATATAAAGTCCTCAGAGAGACACCTTTTCTTCATCGCGTGGTTCTTTCTCCTCCAATTCTTCTTCTTCTACTCCCTCTGACGAAGCCTCACACACACAAAGAAAGTTCCATTCTCACACGAGATAATCTCAGAACTCATTATCGCTCCCAGCCAATCGATGAGGGGCTGCAGCTCAATGACTGACTTCACCTTTCTGAATGAATCCGAATTGTTGACGTTTCTGGGTTGTTTTTCATCTCGTTCTTCGTCTCCGTCTCTCTGTCGTCAGAGTGGAAACCGACAGGAGATGAAGAGACAGAGGTGGAGAAAGTATTACTGCAGTATTAGTACACACTGCATTACTTCCTACAATGAATCTATTCACTAGTTACCCAGAGTCCAAAGAGACACAGCTAGTTTATACCAGACCTCAACATTAGTACGAACACAATATCTCACTCAATATCTGAAAAGGTGAGAAAAGAATTTACTCTTTATTTATAAAATATGTTTTAAATACAAAATTTATATTTTATAAATAAGAAAATCGATAAAATGTCTTTAAGTTTTTAAATACACAAATGTCACAACAATTTAATAAAATAATAAGAAAATAAGAAAAATGGTTCCAATTTGTTTTGTGAAATGATCCAAAATGAAATATCTTTTTTCCCCTCTTGCCTCTTCCTAGTGCTCCTTCCTTTCTCCCCTCCTTCCTCCTGCTTGTCTTCCTTCCTCCTCCATTTCTTCTCCGTTCCTTCATCCTTCCTACTGCCTTCCTCCCCCAAGTTCTCCTCTTGGTCCTCCACCCTTCCTCCCCCCAGTCTTCCCCCCCGGTCCTCCTCCCAGTCCTCCTCATTTCCCTTCACCCTTTGCCCCCCCCCCCCCTCCCCCTCCAGGTCTCCTCCCCTCCTTTTCCCAGTCCTCCCACTGGTCCTGGTATTCAGAACCGCTCTGACCCCACTCTGCTCCTCCCTAACCTCCTCCTTCCTCCATCCTCACTGACTCACTGGATTAAATCAAACGAGGAGCAAAAAAGCTTCGGGCCCGTCCACTAATTCAACTCTTCAAATTTGTATTTGCTAAATTTAGCTTTTCAGGTCCGCGGGCTTTCCTTGTTTGGTTTTATTTATTAATTATTATTCTGTGGCCTTCGGGGGCTGAAACGTCCAGACACATCAGGGTGGCCCTGAAGGGGGCCGGATCTCCTCGTGGGTCTTTTGACTCCTCGATGTTCTCCTCAGATCTCTGTGTGACCTTTAATCCAAGACGAGGTTTCCCTGCAGCAGACGCGTGTGATCCCCCAGATGAATATGAAGACATTACGTCTGCTTCTCATGTTTAGTGGATCTTAATGAAACTAAATAAATAACATAAATACATACCTCAAGCCTACGCTGCACCTTTAAACTACCCTGTTTCAATAATAGTGGACAAAAGAAAGAATCTCATTCTCTTTTACATTGCCAAAAATAATAATAAGGATTTTACTAGAATAAGACATATTAAAGATAAATAAATTAAACCAAAACAATAAAATATGGCAAATAAAAAACTGTTACCATAATCATGATAATGTTAAAAGATCATGTGTTTAATAAAGCACTTTTCCTAACATCATTTTTACAAATGGCTTTGCAAGAATTCTATATATGTTTATATAAACATACATAAACAACATAAATGTTAAAAACAACAACAGATGAATTGAAGTGTAAACAAAGTCCCTCCTCTTCTTCACTGACAGGAAAGATGTTCAAGTCTCTGGACCTTTCGCTCATTGTGGAGTTCATGTTGATGTTCTACAAAGACAAACCCATCGACTGGCTGCTGGACCACATCATGTGGGTCAAAGTGTGCAACCCGGAGAAGGACGCGGTGAGGAACGTCCGCCCTCCGTCCTCGTGTCGCTGTTGAAGAAGGCGAAAGGTTTATTTTGTGTGTTTTTCTGCTCCCTTCAGAAACACTGCGACAGGCAGAAGGCCAACCTGAGGATCCGCTTCAAGCCGTCGCTCTTCCAGCACGTCGGCACGCACTCGTCTCTGGCCGGGAAGATACAGAAGCTCAAGGTAGTGCGTGTGTGTGTGTGTGTGTGTGTGTGTGTGTGTGTGTGTGTGTGTGCGTGTGTGTGCGTGTGTGTGTTTGTGATTTTGTGACATCAGACAACAGCAGATGTGAAAATGTGAATGCTTTCTTCACTTTTCATGTTTTAATTTAAACGCACATTATTTTTTAATAATTTAATAAATACTTTCACACACAAAAATAATCGTTTACACTAATCTTTAATGGTGATTTATCTATTTATCCAAATTAGATTTTTTGCATTAAAATAATACTAACACACACTTACTGGATAATTTATATTAAAGATCAAATCATTTATAAAGATTCATTTTGAGTCCTGCCTCCAAGGAAGGAAGGAAGGAGGAAGGGAGGAGGAAGGGAGAAGTCCGGTGAGGTTGAACCAGGTGTACAGCTGTAGTTTAGTCTCTGCAGGGACGTAGATTGAAAGCCTCGGTAGACAAGAACACGCTGCCCCTCCACCGCTGCCCTCCATCGCTGCCCCTCATCCACTGCCCCTCCGGAGCGACGGATACCAGGGCCGCCGCGGCAATCAGCTCCAAACGATGGGGCATGGGGGGGGGGGCAATCCAGGGATGCCGCAGGCCGTGTGCAGACGCAGGCTAAACACAGCTGCTGCCCTCCAACACTTTTAAGTGCATGACGATAACACTGGCGGCTTCCCCTGCTTGTATCTGTAGCGTCTGTGCAGTGAACCAAAGATGCCTTAGTCATCTGCAGCCGGCTGGAGACCAGTCCGTGGAAAAAGGGCTAATTCAGGGTGACTGACTCTTTACTTTCTGGTCGGCGCACAATGCCGTCATCTTCAAATACAGAGAGGCCACACAAGCACACGTTGGAACATGACACCCCCCCCCCCCTCCTCCCCCTGCTCTGATAAGCATAGGATATAAATGTTCTAATTGACCCACAATTGACCTCAGCGAACTCCACCAATGCGTTGCAGGATAAGGACTTTGGGAAACAGACCCTCCACAAGGGTCACGCTAACCCGCTGGCGGAGGTGACGACCAGCATGAAGACCTACCAGCACTTCACCCTGGAGAAAGCCTACCTGGGGGAGGACTTCTTCTGGGCCTTCACGCCCGTGGCGGGGGATTTCATTCGGATACGATTCTTCACGCCGGTCCGCATTGAGAGGTGAGCACCAGGGAGCCACAGGGTGGCTACACCAGAGGGTGCTCTCAATACGATACGATGTGTGACAGAAGAGCACAAAAGAGGGAGAGCGTCATGTGAATTGAGCTCGAAGATACAGTTACAGTATGAGATGCTAAAGGGGACAAACATCACAACACAGTTCTTCATGTATTATTTTGAACTTTGTCCTTCCTCTCTCAGGTATTTCTTTCGGAGCGGAAACATCGAGCATCCGGGAGACAAACTCTTCAACACGTCAGTGGAGGTTCTACCATTCGACGTGAGCCTTTAATCCATTTACTATCCATCCACTCATCTACTCAGCCATCCATCCACTCATCCATCCCTTCATCTACTCAGCCATCCATCCACTCATCCATCCCTTCATCTACTCAGCCATCCATCCACTCATCCATCCCTTCATCTACTCAGCCATCCATCCACTCATCCATCCATTCATCTACTCAGCCATCCACCCACTCATCCATCAATCAACTCATACATCCATTCATCCACCCATCAATATGTATACGTTTTTAATATGTAGCAGATATTTTCCCATTTCCACCATACTTACATGGCATCGTGGCATCATGTTTGTACAGAATAAACACGCTTTAATTGTACTTTATCTATACTTTATAAAGTATGAATAATGTGTAGTTAAAGTCTGTTTGTGCAGAACAAACAAACTTTATTTACACATTATTTATTTATTTGTACTTTATAAAGATAATGTGATTGATTTGGAGCTTGTGTTTGTGTGTTTTCTTCCAGAACATTCAGGCAGACAAAGAGGCCTTGACCGAGGGGAGGGAGAAAACACCAAAGTACCATCGAACAGAAGACGGATTCATCAGGATAGGTCAGTGAGCGAAACTGTAAAGAGTTACATTTTGTATTTTGGGTTGTCCTTACCCAGAAATAACTCTGAAAGGCCTGGGGGCAATTTATATGAATCATGAGTCATTTTCACATCATGACGTCACTTGATGGGAATGAATAAGTCAGGAGAGAAGTAGTGTCATTTTCTCATAGACTTCTATAGGATTGGAGGAGAGAGCCAATACAGGAATATATTAAATCTAAAGGTAACTTTGACCCTAACAAAACACACATATTTACTACTATTGAAGGATTAATGCTCTAACACAATTTCACATGTGTAACGAAATAAAATGATTAAGTGCGTAGAGTCTAGGGTTGAGGTCTGCTCTTGTGTTCTCTAGAACACAACACAGTCAATATGAAGACTGTGAGATCTCGACGCGTGAAGTAATACAACCGGATTCAGGAGACGGTTTGAAATGTGTCACAAGCTCAACGACCTTTGTGTTAACGAGAGGAAAGTTATTCAGGACAACATTCCTCCCCTTTGTTTTCATGCAGCAATGAGAACAAACACGCACACACTTGTTCTCGTCTTTCTACATTTACTTGCAATTCAAAAACAAATCTCTAAACAAAAGAAGAGCAGAAAAAACTGGTTCTCACACACACACACACACACACACACATTGACAAGTTTTGTGGGACATTGACATGTTTGGCTGATTATGTAAACTTCACTGTTTTGGGAAATAGTTCATTTAATTTTATGACAGTAAAGGCAACAAAAAAGTTAATAAAAAATAGAAGAGCTTTTAGCAGCAACTACTTCATCTCTAAATAGAAATAGAATACAATAAGATGAAGTAAAATAAGATATACAAGAAAAACAATCTAAACAGATGAGATAAGTAAGTTAAAACACGTATGTGTTTGATGAACTAATACTTTAGCACCATATGTATACATATTAATATTGTGATATAATATTACGTATCATGGAAAAATATTTTCGCGTACGTTTTAGAGGAAATTATACAGTTTATTTTGGATCATTTTGGGAATAGACATGTGGATATGTTTTCAGTTTAAACATACCAATGTAAATATGGAAGCATTTTGTGACCTTTCAGACCAAACTATTTAAATCCACCTGAAGAAGAGACATGTTTTAATCTGACATCATAAATTACCAGCAGCTCTTTATCTCCCCTCATCTATTTTTCAGGTGAGTCGGCGGATCGATGTGTCCGGCTCTACCTCACTCTAATTTCATCTGCCCGCCATCAGACATCCTGCTCAGATCACCTTATATTCCCTGAAATAACCCTTGAAGGTCTCCATCAGAACTTTAGATTTAGATTCAATTGTGATTTTGATTGGAGGCCTTTCTGCAGGTTTACAGGGTAATTTACGGGTTAGCGATTCACACAAACTCCGTTAACTGACTAATGATCAATTACACGTCAGGTATTCTCTTAATTGACTGCAAGAGAAGCTTGTTAGATGCACACATTCATGCTCCCCAGAGGACGGATTCCACTGACTTCTCCTTTTGATGCCAACGTCAGCTCACATCTGTCCAATAGAGACTCTTCGTAACAATGTTTCATTCCTGTCTGTTCCTGAGAAAATCTCTTCAGGCAGTCGTACACGTGTCTGGATATTGAATTAAAGCAACAATAACACCACATAACACCCGGTGATGAACAATAAGCCCCCCCCCCCCAGACGCTCCTCTTTGCAGGGATATCGGTCACACACTCGTACCTGGGAACGTGATAATCCCAGTGAGTAACTCCTCCCAGGGATTATCGCACTGTTGAGGTGAAGTCACACAAAAACCGCCACTGTGCGAAAATAAGACTGAACAAGACTCCAAGGAGGACGAATGAATGCAAGACAGGGAAAGAAACACATCAGTTCATATGAATAAATGGATCTCTGGTTACATTAACAACCATGTTAATCAATCCCTGAAATGACTATCTAAATAAATAAAGAACATTAGTATTCATCAATACTTTAACATTATAAACATTTTAATTAGAACATTGACATTATTAAAATGAGTTTTAATACATTCAAATTATTTGTGTCTCTTTCAGGAACGTTCAAGAACGGCATCGCGGAGGGCGAGGTGGACCCCACCTTCGGGCCCCTGGAGGCCATGCGGCTCTCGGTGTTGACGGACTCGCCCGTCTGGGTGATCCTCAGCGAGGTAAAACCAGAACCAGGGTTCTTATCGTACCATGCAAAAAAAAAAAAAAAAAACTGGGGTCCTTGAGGAAGGGTGTTCTTGATTCTTCATTTGGGTTCCTGCAGGGTTAGTCTGGATTTAGGGTTGAAAGAGAAGAGCTCTACGGGGCTTTAGGGAGGATATTATCACATTTTAAGTGGTTCCAAAGTGGGTTTTGGAGGTGTGAGAGGGAGATGGAGAGGTTCTGGAAGAGGTCTACAATGTGTTTCAGTGGTGTTGTGGTTCAAGAGGACTTTCCAGAAGTTCCAGGGAAAAGTATTCTTTGTTTGTTAAAAAAGTGCTTGATAGGCCTCCGATGTGCCTTGGTAACATTTGAGTACCAGAGGATGCTGTTACTAAGGATCCTTAGATGTTGGCCCTTTTTTGGATGTCGAGAATGTTCCGACTTCTTCGTCCAGGTCCAAAGTGATGAGTCCAAGAGGCGTTGTTTTGGAGGGTTTCAAAGGTGCCTTCAGCAGGTCTTCTATTGGGCTGTTCCAAATGTTTATTCAGAGGTATCGTTTTTCAAAAGGGTTGTAAATGCTACGGTTTTGGTGTCCTTGAAAAGGTTCAAGGGACTTCAAAGAGGGCACCAATACCAGGCACCAGAGCTTCTTAGGAATTCCATTTTAGGAGCGTGTCATAGGATTTCATGGGCTTTGGGGGGGAAGGTGCCAATGATGCATCCTTGAAAAGCAGAGGGTATTATGGAACAAATAACTGCTTGACATTAATGCTTTGTGGGATTCCAGAAGTCCTTACGGGTGTTTCCTGGACGCTCTTGAAAGGGAGAATCGTGAGATTTTTCTGAGGTTTTGGAGATACTTGTAGCGGCCTTCCACCATCGAAATGGTTTAGATTTAAAGCTGAGTGAACAACTTGTAAACGTCTGCACCTAATACCGAAAAACTTCAAAGGTCCAAATTAACTGAAAGAGTCATTTTGTTTCATTGCTAGCAACCCGCCCTCAAAGTAGTGCCGGTGTAAAAGGATTAGTTCCACTGTACCAGCGAGAAGAGCGGACCCCTGACCTTTGACTTTTGAACGTCTCAATGTTAATCATTTGAAGAAGGCTTTAGTCTGAGTGGCTTTTATGAAGTTGGTGTAACGGACTGATGTCAATCAGTACAGCTCCCCCCCACGGCATTCACACCACTGATTGATTAAAAAGTTTATCATTAACCACCAGGGTGTTGATAGAGTTTTGTCTCCATTCATGTGACACATGTTCACACCAACACAACTGTAAAATATTGTGTTGGTGATGAACCTGAAAAAATCCAGATGTTTTCACATGAATATAAAATAGATATTAGAGATGAATTATGATCTCCTAACACTCTAAAGACATTACTATGGACCATTAAACATATAATTCATATATAATGAATGGATCTATAAATATACTATACTATTCCTATAGCAAAGTATAACATTTTGAATATCATCATATGATAATCATTGGATATTTAAAGTATTTTATTATATCAACCCTGGGTTCATGCTTTTTGTCTCTGGTCCCCCCCAACTCAGATCTTTATAAAGAAAGCAGTGTGAACCTCCCGGATTCTCACCGGCGGTGCCACAGCGCCTCCGTCTGGCCGGACCTCGCCGCTGCAGGAGCTGAAGAGGACCCGGAACCCTGATGGACCGCCTCCCGGTCGACACCCCCCCCCCCCCCCCCCCCCCCTCTCACCCCCCGCCGGCTGAGGAGGAATCTGTGTTTATTTTGTACATACAGGAAAGGGTAGATGTTGAAAACACTGGTAGTCGCCGAGGCCACGGCGCCACGTCCTCTGAACCCTGCTGCTTCAAAAGACTCAAAAGGCCTCTTTCTTGGTACGGGCCTTTCTATCCCCCCCTCCCCTCTCCACGCCCCTCCAACAGTAACCGTGTATGTGCATATATGCATAGAGATGTACACACTTCCATATGAATGCCCTCTCAGTGTGTCAATGTGCGTCTGTAGCTGCTGCTCGGGGGGTTCATAGGTTTGCCTTAACGAAGACGAAGAGCAGACTCACTCCAAACCCAGACTGGTCCACGGACAAAAGTACCCAGAATCCTTTGCTGCAAACCTCGGCCTTCACACATCTTTGTTGCTTTAAACTACTGATGATGACGGCTGGTGTTTTACTTTTTCAAAGAAGTCTTTTAAAGTTGTTTTATTTTAAGTTATCTGAGGCCTTGTTACAGACTACTGCTGTAGTACTTTGATTTACTTCACACTACTCTACAGTACTTTACTTTGCTTACTTCAAAGTACTTGTGCTACAATTCTCTGTTTGAACTTGACTGTACTTTACAGCACTATAATGAACTTTGCAGTCATATAATAAACTTTATAGTAATTTCATCAGGAATCAGGAATCAGGAACATTTATTGCCAAAATATGTTAGACGTACATGGAATTTGACATGGCGGTGGGTACATAACATTGGACAGTAAGACAATGGGACAATGGACGAGGCCCTTCATGTATTCCACAGTTCTCTGTAGAGTATTTCAGTGCTATTATTTGCTACAGTATTATTTTGTTTACTACAGTATTCTTACATACTCTGGTGTACTTTGCACTACTTTAAAATACTCTACAGAACAATGCAGTACTCTGAGGTGCTTTAGAGTACTTTAAAGTACTCCTACGTATCCGGTCCTCTGCTGTTGTGTACTTTACAGATGCAGAGATTCATGTCTTTTCTCTCTCTTTTAGTCTCTCGTCAACTCTTTTGCTGAAACAACAGTCTAATTCAGTTTAATTTTTGTTCTTGATTTTGTCTCTTTGTGTTCCCTCAGATTATTATTTTCACTCTTTAAAGAGTCCACATGTCCTTGTGTGTTCATGGAGACGGTCAACAGGGCTTTAAATGAATATAATCCCACTAATACATCAACAATCAATTCCGCATAGAATAAAACCAATTTAAAAAGCTTTTATGTTCCTTTGAATCAGAAGATCCTTTGATTACTTAGTTATTTATTAATTATTGTTAATGCCACGAGATCAGCTCTTCTGTCAAAAATTCTTTGTTGGGCTTCAGATGAAAGTGAAACACAGATCTGAAGAAAACTGAGCGTCATCTCAAACTCTCTTTTTATTTTCTCTGTAAGATGCACTGGAATGCATTGATATACCCTTGTGTTTGTCTTTTGTATCCTTTAGATAAAAACTATTTAAATGATCCTCAACTTCTATCCAATCTGTGACTTGTAATAAAGACGGAAATTTAAATGATTTTCTTTGCATCTGGGCATAGGTGTGGGGCAGAAGGCCTTCTGGTTTCCCTGCTTGGGGGCGGGGTTTTGGCGGACAGTTTTCTGTAAATGTAATCTAGTTAATCAAAGAGAAAATTACCAAACATCACTCTGCGGCAACTGAGCCAATTAAGGACATGCTGCAAGATGTGAATTGAGTTCAAATTTTTGTGGAAAATAAACCTGTGGTGACAGGGAGTGATTCACAGTGACCCTGAAAAATGTGTTTTTCACATTAAAAGTCTGACATGTTGACCCTGGTTAGATACAGGTTTAAACTGATTAGTCAGTCTATTTGTTGACAGTGAAACGAAAATGTATATTTCCAAAGTTGAGGAGGTTTAAAAAGCAGCGACCAAAAGAAGCAGCGACCAAAAGAAGCAGACTGGTGCTGGGTGGTCTGCTGAGGCAAAGGGTCACATGGATGGAGATCACATGGCTTGACACAGCTCTGCACTGAAATGATGAGCGAATTAAAGGAATGGTATTTTTAGGCGGGGTTGCGCATATAGATTTAAGATGTACGTGTTCAGTGCAAAGCCGGAGGGAGGACCAGGGGTAGCTCAGCTTAACGTAATGACTGGGAGGAGGAGGTAGGCTAGCCTAAAAAGGAAGATACTAATGTGTGGTTTTAGGGGTATCCAGATGAGGTTGACCAGTGAAACGGGATGTTACTTAAGTAATTTTGCATTTATCTATGTACAATGTACAAAATATGCATAGCTGTACACACATTTTTATAATGTTAGATTTATCTCATTCAAATTGAATGATACCATTAAACTATCTTGTTTTATATCATTGAGTTTAGTTTTACATAATATACAATAATTTAATTTGAACGCTAAAAGTAAGTAAATGTTTAAGGTAAGATAAAAGTGCTAAAGATTCTAGTATATTCCTCAAGCATTATATCGCAGTTCTTTTCCTCAGCCTAGTGCCAGCCAATCAGCGAGCACTTCCTCTGACAGCTCCACCAACCAACGCTGTCCACGAGGTTCAGCTCGGGGAGGGGTGGGGGAGGCAGGCAGCTGTCATGTCCGACCGAGATTCCCCCTTCGACCAATCAGCTGTTGACCGTTGACAGGCAACGTCAGAAATGTCCTCTCACTGACCAATCATCGACGTCGGGGGGTGGTGGTTTGTGCCCTCCAATATCCCATGTGACGCTCCTCAGTCGTTCCCAGGCGTTTACATCCAAGAGCCGGAGGTGAGTTAAGAGACCGATAAACTGTACTTATTACCAGGGAGCTCTGCTGCAGAGTAGCGCGTTCTTAGAAATATTGTTTTTTTTAATACTCTCAATATGTTAATGATTAAAATAACAGCCATGTTTAACCGTTGAAAAGGAATATCCGTGCCTCCAGCACGCCGTTAGCATCGGGCTAAGTGGCTAGCTGGAGCTAATTAACGTTAACTGCAGGTGAATTCAGCATCTAACCAACATGCTGCATTCGCCAAATGTCCCCCGAACCATATACATCTCACAATGTATTTAACCGATATTGATACTACTCTTAAGTAACGTGTTTTAAAAGTCCGCTTCATCCGTTTCATGTTCCCACAAAACCGAAGCCAATTTTCCTTCGCAGGCAGCATCGCAGCTAAGCTAAGCTAACTTAACGGTAGTTGATTGTCAGATGCGTTCGTAGCGGAAAACTGCGGATCCTCGTAAAGACAAGTTAAATAACTTGTATAAATGATCTTGTATCGAACATAAATCTGATGTCGAGGTGAAGTGATGCAAAAAAATGAGTGAATCATCGCGTCAGTTAGCACGTTAGCTGCATTAGTCGTCCCCAATTTATCAATTTTAAATGAGTTTTTCATTTTTCTCTTTTTCTCTATCAAATATGTGAAGCTGAATATTGTGGAAACAAGTGAAAGACATGGAGCCGTCAACTAACGAATAGTTGCGACCTTATATATTGGTTAAGGTTACTTGATGATCAACAGGACATGTATACATATTTATTTTTCATGGGATGGACACCCTTGAAAAGATGACTTTTTCCATGAGTCCACGTTGATTCTAAATCACTAAAATGTTTTAACGCTTTCGGGGAAGTTCATGTAATGGTTGCGGTATTCATTAATGTGTAACACACAGCAATTAAAGGGCCATAGCTGTTCAATTTATGCCTGTGTGTAATCAATATTCTTATATATAGATATTAGATATACTTATATCTAAATCCTCCAGTGTCCAAAGATCGAATTCCTAAAAAGTTGTTTAAATCAATGCCTGTTTCGTCTGTGGTGCATTTTCTTTGATGACTTAGTTAATTCCAACACTATAACCTGTCAAGATCTTTGAGGTTTTAAGGGCATGTTCAATCTTCATTTAGAAAAAATCCAAAGCTCCTGCCCTTTACAAAGTCAGCATTAGGATTTTGTGTTAAGAAACAGGCACCTGTGAGTTGGTTTTATTGGCTATGTGATCTGGTCTCTCTCGTGTGAAGCCTGCAGCGGACCGACCAGCTCAACCTGCTGCCTGCAGGGCGGTGTGTTGCACAAACCAGCTCCACGAACTACAAAGTGAAACATTTTGGTTCTCATTTACCTTTTTAAATTACCTAAATACAATAATGTTTCCCATTAACAAAATTTAGGCATTCGCTTTTCTGCTAGCCAAATCACAAATTTTGTTACCGTGCTTTGAAATTCCGACGGTACATTTGCAAAAGGCTGTGAGTATTTATACCTAAACATATGGAAGAGGGATGAAGTCAATAAGGGAAATATTGTTTGTAATTTTATTTTCTGTATCTGAAAATGTGTGTGTATATATATATATATATATATATATATATATATATATTTAAAAAAACAACTCCCTTAATAGTCTCTAAACTTACAGATGAGGGACACATTTGTAATTGAGAAACTAAAGTCATTCATTGGAGTTTACAACGGCTTTCTGTTTTAAATAGTAACCTGCCCATCCGGTTTGGTAAGCGACTGGAGTTGTTCTCTACAGCTACCTCCCATCAAACCCAGTTAGGAACCAGTTTTTGTTATCGGATGTTCAATCCGAGGAGTAGCAGATGTCCTGCAGGCTAAATAAACCTTTTAATATCAGATTAAGTCACTAACTGTAAATCCAGACCCTCGGTCCGAGAAAGGCAACTTCAGCGGATTTCGCTCGACTGATCTGAGGCGGACAGCAGTTATCGGCCAATCAGAGGGCTTACTGGAACATGATGTAGCACAAAACTTGCGTTCTTCCACCGCCAAAAATAGTCCTCCATAATTCATTCTGTTTAAAGACTACAGCGACCAGCTGGGCCATAGAGACCTCATATGTAGTGAATATTGGCCATTCTATTTAAATGTTATATAATGTATATTCTTAAAATATACATGACATCAAATTATTTCCCTATATATTTAATATTTTCTCAAGTTTTTTTGCTTTAACTCTTGAGTGACGTCCCTTAAACCTTTTAGTCAGACTGCTTTGATGCTAAACTTACGGGTAGCACTGGCTAGCTAGCACCGTTAGCCGGGCAAAGCTAATCCTGCTACAGTCTAATCTGATTAGCCCCAACTGTGCTGAGTGAGTAGTGAAGCAGGTTAACACACCCACAGGCTTATTGACTTCTTGTACAAATTGACATGTTCATCTTTTATTTAATTGAAAAAAAATAGGTAATTATATGCCTGTTACGATGCATCCCCCAAACACAAAGTAGTGAGGTAAAAAAAAGAGCTTCAACAGTTAGTGTAATCAATTCATTAAAATAAAACTTAATTGTCCAAAGTGGTTCAACTTGTTTTTTGACTTGTTACAGCATAAAACCAATTTATGTAAAAGTGGTGGATTTAAAAAAAAAAGAAGTCCTTTTTGTTTTTGGCCTAGGTTTAGTAGTAGTAGTAGTAATAACCATAGACCATCTGAGTGGTAAATAACCATTCTAAGAAAAGTAAAACGTTTTTTTTCTTTTTCAAAAATGAATGGACAATAATGATGTTCTTTTGTGACTATTGTTTAAAGTATAATCTTTTGTATTCATGTTTTGGTCGTAGACGGTGGGAAATAAACTGTTGTGTTAGCAGATTGTGTCTTCAGTGTTGCACCTTTTCATTATTTACATATAAACCACACTGTGAAATGTGTTTGTGTTAATAATAAACCAGTCAGTCTGTGTTAATGTGCAACAGAGTAAATGTGTGTGTGTGTATGTTGTGGGAGTAATCTTGTTGCGTGTTCAGTGAGTGGTGCCCCGTCACCCGGACGACTGGTGGTTGCCAGGGAGACGCACGTTAACAACCAGTGTGTTAATGATGGAGTAGCCTTACAGTTTGTGATGAAGTGGTTTATTCATGGGAAAGTCTGTAGAGCTTTAAAATGCACTGGGGACGCATCATGAGGAAGGTAACAACAAACAAGTGCTAACTCCTTCGCCATCCACCCCCTCTTTCTATCCCTCCGCTCCCTCCCCCTCTTTCTCCTCCCCTTCATAGACTATGGATCAGAAGGTCGGGTTGTTGGTTCTCCTGGCAGTGGGCCTCCTCTGCCTCAGTGTGGCCCCTTTTTCTCAGGCTGAGGACCTGATGGAGGACGTGCTTGGTGACGACGTGGACGTGGAGGACGATCTGGATTTAGGGTTAGTCGGAGCCGAGGAGGAAGAGCAGGAAGGGGACGTGCAGGACGAAGCTCCAGCTGCACCAAAAACTCCTCCTACACCCAAGGTGAGACTACTGGTTGGCCCGTTACTTCTAGTGCTGGTGGACGAGGCCTCGCTGTCCTGCACCAAAGTCACAAAGAACTAGCAGCTTATTCTACCGTATTTTCGCGACTATAAGGCATACTTAAAATCCTTTTTTTTCCTCATAAAACGAGCGCCATATATATGGATCAATTGGTTGATCCATACTGGTTAACGAGGATCCATTGGAGGGACAGTCTGGTGCCAGCAGCCGCGGTAATTCCAGCTCCAACAGCGTATATTAAAGCTGCTGTAGTTGAAAAGCTCGTAGTTTTATCTCGGGATCGAGCTGACGGTCCGCCGCGAGGTACCACCGTCCGTTCCAGCGCTGCCTCTCCGTGCAAGATGCACGAAAGCATTAATCAAGAACGAGGTTCAGAGATATTGTTAATATCCACATTAACGTTTGAACAACATTACCATGGGAGTGAACGCTTAATAACGTTTGATTTAGCACAGCCCGATCTAGTGGATGCATAACGCAAGCCCAGTCAAACGTTTTACTGCAGTATCTTCTATTCTATGCGCCTTATAATCCGGTGCGCCCTATATAGGAAAATAGTTCTAAAATAGGCGATTCATTGAAGGTGCGTCTTATAATCCAGTGTGCCTTATAGTCGCGAAAATACGGTACTTATTCTATTTAATGTCACCTTTTGTTAACTACTTGTATTTCAACTCAAATTACTGTGATCTTATTTTTACTTTTTATATTTTCTTTTATCTGGATAACAATTTATATGGGGCATAATTATAAATCTAGAACAAAATGTTTTTGATGGAAAATAACAACTTTAAGGTTTCTTGGTTGTGTTTTTCCAAAGAATATGTCCTACATGATGTGGTGAGGGATGGTCGGAAAGATTAAATTGTAAAACAATTGTTTGTACAGCTTCTGGCGGAGATGAACAATGTAGTTTTGGCGAGTGTTTAAAACAAACTTTACCTTTTGGGTTTTGAGCTTCAGAGGGTTAAATCCAGTTTATTCACATTATTTAAATCTTTCAAATGACGATGAAACCAAATGTAATTGCACCTAATGGATTTTCTGTCATGACACTCTTCCTCATCCTCTTCAGGTAATCTACAAGGCTCCAGAGCCGATGGGGGAACATTTCATCGCTGAGTCCTTTGACCGCGGGACACTGGATGGGTGAGTACCTGAACTTGTGTGTGTCTGAACTCACCTGTGCATGTAGGTACCTGAACCGGTGTGTTGTTTTCAGTTGGGTGGTTTCAGTTGCCAAGAAGGAGGACGCTGATGAAGACATCGCGAAGTACGACGGTAAGACATAATCCATCAACAACTAATCACAAATCCGTAAAGTACTATGCAGGGATGGGGAGTAGGTATTCAGATGTTACTTCACCAAGAGTACAATTACCACATAGTAAGAATACCATTCTGTACAAATACTGTTTAAAATACCACACAGTATAAAAATGTAGTCCAAATACAATACTGTTGCATTAAATCGTTCCTTCAGTAAAAGTATAATCAGTCAAATTTTAAAGCACTTTAACATATTTTTGTATTTATATATTTGTTTAACCAGAGCTCATTTAGAACAAGACATATTTTTACCGGATAATAACCAGACATGAAACAATCATATTTTTTTTTAATAAGTTGCTTGATGATGATTATGTGACCACAAGGTAAATGGGCGGTGGAGGAGATGAAGGAGAGTAAGCTCCCCGGCGATAAAGGCCTGGTCCTGAAGTCTCGGGCCAAACACCACGCCATCTCAGCCCAGCTGCTGCGACCTTTCACCTTTGACACCAAGCCGCTCATCGTCCAGTAAGAAGAAGTTCTCCTCTCACACATCTGGATCCCCTCCTCTTAATCCCACTCATTTCTTTTATGTTCGTTTTGTGTTCAGGTACGAGGTCAACTTCCAGGCCGGCATCGACTGTGGTGGCGCCTATGTGAAACTGCTCAGTCAGACGCCCGACCTCAACCTGGTCAGTTTATATTATGTATTATTATGTTATAGGACCAATAATATTGATTATATGGTAATCCAGTACTTGACTGGAAGTACATTTTGATCCTGATTTTTTTTTTTTTTTTTACAAAGATTTAACATGTGTTAAATGTTGCATGCAAGTGTTAAAATAATATGAAAAGAGGTTGTACACTGAATGTTGTAACTTCTTCTGACTTCAGGACTTGTTCAAGGATAAAACTCCATATACCATCATGTTTGGACCCGACAAATGTGGAGAGGAATACAAACTGCACTTCATCTTCAGACACAAAAACCCGAAAACTGGAGAGTATGAAGAGAAACATGCCAAGAAGCCAGATTCTGACCTGAGGACATACTACACAGATAAGAAGACTCACCTGTACACACTGGGTAAGACACACCTGTACACTGGGGAATACACCCGTTATTATCCGTCCAGGTGTCTAACTCCTCAACTGTGCCCCCTCTCTCTCCAGTGTTGAACCCCGATAACACCTTTGAGGTGCTGGTGGATCAGACGGTTGTGAATAGCGGCAGCTTGCTGACGGACATGACCCCCGCCGTCAACCCCCCTGCCGAGATCGAGGACCCTGACGACCAGAAGCCAGAGGACTGGGATGAGAGGCCCAAGATCCAGGACCCCAGTGCCACCAAGCCGGAAGACTGGTCAGTACACATGTTTCATCATATATACGTAGACTAGTCAGCACACATACTACATAGTGATGTAGAAGACTGTTACCAAATGTTTGATCAGCAGCAGAATCTGAGGTCATCTGACTAATGTGTTTGTTTGTCTGTAGGGATGAGGACGCTCCCGCTCAGATTCCAGACGAAGACGCAGTGAAACCAGACGGCTGGCTGGACGAAGAGCCAGAGTACATTGGAGACCCCGAGGCAGTCAAACCTGAAGACTGGTGAGAGTCGTGGCGACCCCCAAAATAGCTGATTAGAATTGTAAGTAAACCTCTTGACCGCCGCTCGCCTCATCCGTCTGTACCTCCTGTTTCTCAGGGACGAGGACATGGACGGCGAATGGGAGGCCCCTCAGGTACCCAACCCCGCTTGCGAGACCGCCCCTGGTTGCGGTGCCTGGAAACGGCCCATGATCGACAACCCCAACCACAAGGGCAAGTGGAAGCCACCCATGATTGACAACCCCAACTACCAGGTGAGTTTGTAAGCCCCGCCCCCTGTCCCTGCGGCGAGACGTCCGGGCCTTTTGTGTGACGGCCCTGTTTCGGTCCTCCAGGGCGTGTGGAAGCCGAGGAAGATCCAGAACCCTGCGTTCTTCGAGGACCTGCAGCCGTTCCGGATGACTGCGTTCAGCGCCGTGGGGCTGGAGCTCTGGTCCATGACCTCCGACATCTTCTTTGACAACTTCTTCATCACAGACGACCGTGCCACTGCTGATCGCTGGGCCGCCGACGGCTGGGGGCTGAAGAAGGCCGCCGAGGGCGCCGCCGATGTAAGTAACCTTTTGTATGGCGCTGTTATTGAAATAAAAATGCTTCCACAGCAGAACAAAGCAAGAATGTAATAAAACAGACTATATAGAAGAAGCTCACACAAACCTCTAACACCACTACTGTCCCTTTATTTTTCTCTTGCAAACCGTAGTGCATTTGTTCTTCTTTCTAGTGTATTTGTGTTAATGTGTTACTGTTTTTGTTGCCACAGCCCGGTTTGGCAACTCAGATGTTGAGCGCTGCAGAGGAGCGCCCGTGGCTCTGGGTCGTCTACGTCCTCACTGTGGCTCTACCGCTCGTCCTCATCATTGTCTTCTGCTGCACCGGCAAGGTATGCACGCACACACACACTGTACCGTTAGCCGGTTAGGAATCTCAAGGGAAAATGCAGAGAACAGCTTTAAAGTTCAGAAATGCCAAGCCGATGTACCTGAACCATGCTCTGAGTCGTCCTGCGGCCTTATATCTCAGTTTGGTGTGTGTTTTGTGTGTGGCTTCCACAGAGGTCTTCAGGATCAGATCAGGGTCAGTTGAGTCTCACGAGCTTACAGGAAGAGTTAATTGAAGCTGGACCCCCGAATCGACCCGCCTCCTCAGGCCTGGTGAATGATAGAGTAGCTTTGCGTGTTTGTTTTGTGCTGGTGATGGTTCTGTTGTTTGGACGTCAGAAAACGTCTGTACCTATTTCTAGTAGGAGCTCCACTTCTCAGGTCACCTTTTTAATAGTTGCATTCATCTGACAGCTTTAGTTATAATATTTATTTATTTTATTTATTTATTTTTTTATGTATTTTTATCCAGCTGAACGGACATCCAGGAAGTTAGTCTTCTAAAGTCTTCTTCCATATACAAACATGATCTCAGATTTGCTGATTTTCTTTTGTGTAATAATTTAATATTTTATGTTTTTACATGTATTTTTTTCTATTCTTTCTGAATTTTTTTTTGTTTTGGGATATTTCAATTATCATGCAGCAAATTTCTATGTTTCTGCCAGTGGATTTTGGCAGCATGAATGAATGCAAGTGAACGTGAGGTATGTTTCTGAACATTTTCACCGTTTGTGTTCTGCAGAAGAAGAGTCCTGAGACACCAGCAGCAGAGTACAAGAAGACCGACGAAGCTCAGCCTGACGTGAAGGAGGATGAAGAGGAGGACGAGGAAGAGGAGGGCAAGGCCGAACAGAAGAGCAGTCCAGGTATCTACAACGGCTGGATTCAAAGAAACTCTACTCACCTGTCCGTCAGTCAGTCTGACCTTTTTAAATTATTCTTTCTTTCAGCTGCAGAAGAGAATGGAGAGGATATACCTGCAGAAGATGATGATGAAGAGGATGCAGGGAAGGAGGCGACGGCTGACGAGGTAAAGCACTGTACCCTAAAAGGGCATAATAATGCATTTGGGGGAATCTGTTTTAGTCAATCTTTTGGGTGTTCCTTTCAGACCAGACCATGTGGCCTTTTGCTACGTTCACACCAAAAGCGAAAGTGATTAATTTGCGTGAGTAGATTCCATGCAAAGTCAATGTACAGACTCGACTGTTCGCGATTTGAGGCGAATTTTAAATAGGCTGCGCGGATGCGGAAGGAACGAATTAATCGCTTTTTTGCCCAAAGTTGCAATTTTTCAACTCCGTCTGAAGTAGCGTTGGGTGCAGCGGTAATCAAGACGCACATCCTGGAGAAGTCGGTGGTATGTTCAAGGAGCAAACTTCAGAAAGTGCACAGAATGAATGAAGGGTTGGAAATGAATGCTGTTTTGGTTTTAATTATCGAATTTAAAAAAAAATGCTCGATTATCAAAATAATCATAAGTTGCAGCCCTAGTCTTCAGTCTTTTTTTTCTCCGGACGAATAAATTTAACCGTAAGCTTTGTTTTTCCCGTGTAGAAGTTGGAGGACGATGTCCTGCGGAGATCTCCGAGGAACAGGAAGGCCAGAAAGGACTGATATCTCTCTATTTACATCTGACCTCTACACCACCCCACCCCTCCTTCTAAAGTATCCCCCCCGCTACCCTCCTCCTCCTCCGAGGCAATGAAGACTAAATGGAACCCCGTGGCAGCAGCAAAGCTGACAGGAAATTAATCAACACCTCCAACATATGGATGCTGGCTCGTCATAATTCCAGTGTGAACAGGACTGAGGGTTTCCTTTTTGTTTATTTTTGTTTAGATGAGAGAATATAATTAACTAAAACTTCCTGCATCATTCCACCTTAGCAGACTCAAAGTCATGGGATCAATGTGTCCTGTCAGCTGCCCCCTGCTCACCGTCCGGCGCCGTCCTGAGCTAACAAAGCGCCTCCCTACCAACGGCCCCCGAATTAGTCTCCTGACTGATGGAAATTTGGCCTTCAACACCCACTACTTAGCCATCAATTTGAATTAGCATCTTTTTCTTTTTAGTGACCAACAGCATGCTAATTAGCTTTGACATCAGGGTGCCAATTAGGCTAACTGTGATCTCAATTATCCAACAAACGTTCAGAAAAGATTTGCTGGTTAGCCAAATGAAATGCTGTTAATTTGCTGGTAATCTGGTGCTAATTAACGGTCAAACAAATTATCTGGCAATACAAATTAATTCTAAATTTGTCAATTAGCCTGCTAACAAGCCGCTAACTAGGCTAACATTCAGAATTAACAGTCAAGGATATAAATCTCAAAACGTCTTGCTTACTAGCGCCTTAACTGGAGTGCTACTTATCTCAACATCACGGTGCTAATAAAACTAAAATCGATCCGAATTATCCAACAATCAGATCATTTTTCAACAAGCGTATTTCCAATTAGCCCTTTAAACATTAAACAAGTCTAGTCTATTGGACTAGCAGCCAGCTTGAGAGCAACCTGCAATTCACCTGCAATCAGTTGATCTTTTAGCCTTCTGTGAGATTTACAAACTCTCAGGAAATTAAGCCACCAAAAGCGTTGCTAATTAGTTTCCTAGCAGGCTAATTGGCTCATGAACAACTTCGTAGTAATACGGCTACTTGGAACTATTTTAAAGCTGTCCTCTCACAAACTTCTGCGTTAACAATGGGGGCTCTAACAAGTCCGCAGATATTGTAATTGAATTACCAACAACTAGCTAATTAGCCTGGTAAGCCGCTAATTCATCTACTAACCGTTGGCCTTCATAGATTTATCAAATTAGCTAGTGATTAGCCACCATGCTAATATTTAATAAGAATGGCCACTGATACTTTTTTTTCTGTAATTTTCTAGTTTTGTGTTTTAAGCTGTTGGCTCCACACACAGCGCTCAATTTTCTTCTCTATTTCTACTGTGTGTTTTTCTGATGGCAGGGGGGGGGTCAGAGGTCAGAACCAGTGAGCCTAGAAGCGTTTGAGAGGAAGCCTTGGATTTTATTGTCAGGCGCAGGTGTTTTGACACCTGGTTCTGTCAGCAGAAGAGGTTTTCACTCTAGTAGTAGATGAGTAGATTGGTTTTATTCCACCTTCTGTGTTCAACAGCTACTTTTTATCTATCCAAACAAACTTTGCAAACGCTTGTTGGCTCCTGGGCATCTGGGCGTGGATCCGTTTACCTTTTAAATCACCTGTGTAGCTTTTCATGTTACATCACCCAGCCAGTCTTCAACCCCATGTGAACAGAACGAAAAGCACTAAGAGGGAAAAGTGAAGCGCTTAACACTCACCTGTCGACCCCTCCACCAAGCAGACGCTCTACTGTCCATGTCGGCGGTTTAGGTAACAGCAGTTTGACGTAATAAACTGAACTCGAGGTTAACTCTCAGATGCACCTTGACTGTAGTGTCACACCCGGGTCACGTGATGAAAACCTAAGCTAATTTGATCCGCTGAAAAAGAGGTGCAGGCGACAGGTGGGGGAAAAAAAACGAAACATGTCAGACACATGGCTGAAATGTATTCTGCAGTTACCTATTGGTGTATTAATAATCATGTCATCCAGGAGAGCAGAATAGGCCAGACAGACAATTGTTAAAACCGGAAACCAACCACCAGGTGTCACCAAAATGAAAGCGTACATTTTTTCATCAGCTGGCAACCACAAACAAATTTCAGTAGCTTTGGGCTGCAATCCTGACCTATTAACGCCGCCATCAGGACAAGAGGTTCTCTCCACCAGTGTGATGCTGAGGAAAACACAAACAATCATGAACTTTGTAAAGATTCGTAATGATTTTTATTATCAATCAGGAAATCCTTTTTGGGTTATTCATAGACCAGAAGGTTCGTACAGACTAAACCTCCCCAGATGTTTTACTCCTGTCCCTTTAGAGCATCATTTGGTTGCATCAGTGTACTGATTTAAAAGTAAAATAAAAACAAAGGTTTGAATGTCAAAGTTGTTTGATAAAACAAGTAACTACATGAATTCAGTCTTGTACCATCGATGTGTCCTCTTGTTGTTTTCTGTGGACTCTTAATCCGGCTCAGGATTTGCTGACCAGCAGCGTGACAAGTAGCCGATAGGGTGGGGGGGGGAAGTTGGCTGTGGGATCTCAGTCTGTCGGTCAAACTTTGGGGCACGGAGATCCAAGCTTCCATAACTTTTTTAAGGGTAAACAAGAGAATTATCTTCTGTTTTGTTTTGGCTGTGCGCTTTGCTGCTTGTAGTCCTTAATGTTTTCCCCTATGGAGTTGTGATGCAACTCTCGTTGACCTCCAGGCTTTAAGGGCCGGCGGCCTCCTCCGGAATGTGTCCGTCTCAGCCGTTCATGTGCACCTCTCCCTTGTGTTTTGTCTCGGATTTTTGTGTCTGGCTGAAGCTGCCTAGCTGAACCGACTGTAGACTGAACACTGTATCTGCTGGTGAAACTTTACATGACTCTGTAACTGTGCTTTTTATTTGTCGACATCGTGTTTAGAACTAAATGTAACGGTTGGTCCTGCGGCCTGTTTCTGATGTACACTATGTAGAGAGGTGGACTGGGCCCATGGGGCCAAAGGTCTGTCTTTGAATAGAAATACTGTGATGGAGCCGGGATGAGTGTATATGTATGTATGTATGAGTGTGTATGTGGACATGCAGTCAACATTTTGTTTTGATGAATAAAAAGGCCAAAAGGAATTAATTATAAATGTGAATTTGATTAATTTCTCTGAAACCAGAAGTAACTTTCTTATACTTACTATAAAAAGCACTCTGTGAAATTAAGGACTTCTTACTGTAACATAAAGATAGAATATATTACTGTGCCAGAGATTAAAGACTAGAATCAGGAAAAACAATAGGTTAACAATTAAGTCATGATAAATGTACAATACAGCAAATATTGGATAAAAGAAACTAAATATTTTCCAACCAGATCCTAATGAAAACTAAAAGGTGAACATGTTATTTTCATTGTTATATTGCAGGATACTTTAAAAGTGGTTCTTTTGTGTAAAAGAGGTCTTTATGCAAATTGTTGGTAGGATAAATGTACGATTTTGTAATGTATTTTCGTTGATATGTTAGTGATCTGGTTAGTTGATTCTTTAATTTTTTTTTTTTTTTTTATAAAACTATGAAAAGCAGCAAATACTTGGTACAAATACATAATAGGAGTATCTTATTGTAAGGTTATTTAAAGACAGTAATGTTATACTTGAATACTATACAGATTTATTCAGTCAAACGTCAATACTTGAAACTTATATATATATAGAAAATATTTTAATTAAGTTTCAGGGAATCAAAGTGTTGTAACACATGATTCCCTGTGTATCCTACAAAGTTTTCCTCGTTCTCCATTGGCTGGCTGTCATGTCAATCATCCGCAAGGCGGAAGCAAAGACATTCCTCCTGTCGCTGTTGGAAAAAATAGAAAGTTTCCAAGATGGCGGAGTAGCCTTGCCTGTCCGCTGGAAAACAATAGAAGCAGCACTGGAGGGGCAGCGTAAGCCCGTTTTAACTAGAGAAAACCAATCAAAAACCAAACATATCCCGACTCCGTCTCGGCCAGGTGGGAAGGAATATCCGCACCAGGAACCTCGGGAGAATTTAATATAAATAACTATGCTTTATTTAGACGTTTCGGGCTAGCCACTTAGCCTCCTCGTCGAGCTAACGGTAGCCCGTCTAACCCGTAAAGCATAGTGTTAGCAGCTAGCGGCTAACAGCTACAAGGAGGCGGAGGATCAGCTGTTTGCTAGACAGATGCTGTAGGAAGGAGCGGAACGGCAACGCTTTAACAGTAAGTGAATTTAAATAAGATTAAATCATCTGGAAAGTATTTTCGCTTATTTTCACGTAACGTGTTGGATAAACACAATCTGTTTACTGGCTGATCGATCGCTGCCAAGTTTGTGAAGTTGTTAGCAAGCAGCGCTAGCCCGCTAACTAGCTCGTCCTGTCCCCGCTAACCAAGCTAACTACTTTTTAATACTCGAGCAAAAATAAGAAAAGTTTTGGTCAAGGTAGAGACCCTTATGATGCTCCCACGGAGGACTGCGTTATCGTAAACAAACACGTGAATGTGTGAGTTAGAGGCCGACGCCAAGTAACCCCAAAAACATCAAATTTATGATAGTTTTTAAAGGAATTCTCGACGCTCCAACTTTGATTTTTTTTAAGTGGAGGAATGTTGCTAACTTAGCTCAACGGCAGTTAGTTTGATGGCGTGCGAGCACACTTTTTCATTTATTCAAAAATAAAAGGAGTGTCATTTTTATTATCCACTTATAGTAGCGGGCTTTGTGTTGATTTTTTTATACCGCAGAGATTAATCAGTTTTTTTCACGCGATTTTGGGTTAAACTCGGGCGTAATGTCGCTCTAACAAGACACCAGATCTGTTTCTTTACGCATTCATTTAACCAAGCATCAATGTACATACATAGAGTAAAGTCTGGAGGTGGTGTCGCACACATAAACCTCAGTTAGTGTCTTCAGCAGTGAGTCTGGCTGTGACTGAAGGCCATTAGCAAGACAAAGGTCGCCTCCATGGAGCCAGCTCAGGAGTCTTTGTAAAGGCAGAGGGGGTGCAGGGGGGTGTATAGACGCCCAGAGTAGGAGCCGAATAATTCAGCATTTTATGGACGAAACCTGAGTCGGAGTTTTCTTTTTTCCTTCTTTTTTTCTTTTTTAAACCTACTTCTACAACCTATTTTATATTGATGATGGCGGATTTTGTTACACCGCGACACAGCGCGGTGATGGAGAGGCTCCGCCGGAGGATCGAGCTCTTCCGGCAGCATCACAACAGCTGCGAGAGTCGCTACGAGAACGCGACGCTGGAGCGGCTGGAGCTGGAGAGGCAGCAGACCTTCGCCCTGCACCAGCGCTGCTTGCAGGCCAAGGCCAAGCGGTCCAACAAGCACCGGCAGCCGCAGCCCAGCGGCGACCAGGCCGGACCGAGAGTTACGGGTGGTGCAGGCGGCGGTGGTGGTGCAGGCGGCGGTGTTGTTGCAGAGCTCGTGGAGAGCGGAGGGACCACGGCGGAGCAGAGTCGGAGCAGCACCCTGATCGCGGTGAGTGAGTGAGCGAGCGAGCGAGCACGGACCGGACGGTGGAGCATAAACACACCACCACGAGCTGGTGGTGCATTAATACACCTCCCGAGAGAGACAGCTGTCGGGGCAATCAGTAGGTACTCAGTTTAAATAAGATATTCACGAAATTGCTTTAATTGCAAGTGTCAGTGTGACTCTAGGAACAATACTATAACACGTTTTGCATGATGATGGTGGTGGTCCAGGGACTCTGCTCTATGAGGACGGATATCAGTGGTGTGTGACATGGTGCAACTGGTGAACCCATGCCCGCTGGAGATGAATGGATTCACTGTAATTGAGCGTTTTGAAGGTCTCACGTGGTGTTTATTCAATAGATTACAATGCAGTATCTTGGACACTCAACAGTACTCCCTCCTGACAAATCCAATAAAGTGTGAATACTCACAGCAAACAATAACTTAAGATTACATTTATATTTTAGTCCAAATTAGTTCCACAAAACAAATTATTTATAATCGCTCTTATCGATCATATTTGATGAAATTACACTTTCTTGTTTTTCTGCGTTATCCTTTCTTTGAAATGCACTTATTAAAAGTATTTTTAGATAAAGGCATCAGCTAAATGAATGACATTTTTCGATTATGAATGATTTATGTTTACATTTTGTTGTGTACAACTCAAACAGAATAACATTAGGTTTTGCCTCATAGTACTTTTATTCAATATATTTTCATACATTTATCCAGAGAGATAAGTGCACTGTTGGCTTGATAATCCAAAACATTTATTGGGTGGCATCTGAAGGAATCTTGTTTTGTTGCTGAGATTAGATAATAAAATCCTGCGGCTGCAAGTGAATTTAAGAATCTGTTGAGAACTTGTGTGTGTGAGAGAACCTTTTGGATAACAACAAAGTAGATTCTACTGATTTCAGTAGTTGTCTCTGCAGAAAAGTGCTCACAGTGAATGAGTAAATCCCAGTTATTGATTCTTTTCTCAAGCTGTAATTTACATCTGTGACATTTGTAATAAAAAAAAACTCTGCAATATCTTCACTTCAGTGGCACACCATTCTGTTTAAGTCTCTTAAATGTGGTGTCAACTGGAAGCTAAATATCACTCTTAAATAAATGACTTCCAAGTTATTTTTCTCATTTGCATACAGTGATTATATTTGTTAATAATACCACTTGTTTCAGCTCATTTTTACTGTTTTCATCAGTTTTATTATACCATGGCGACTTCATTTCAGACGTGAATTGGTACGTCTGTTAAGAACGATTTGTTCTTTCTCGTTTCATTTAATAATAGTAATACTCAGGAGTTTGTCCATTCTTGGTTAAAGGCTCTAGTCCCTTTCTAGAGAAGCCCACTTAATATAACTAATTATTATTCTCACAGTTGAGGGTGGTGGTTGTCAGAATGCACTCTTACTCTTACTTTTGAGCCCTGAATTGATGTCTCTTCAAATGTGACAATTGAGTAGGTTTTGGGTTCTTTTAGAACATTTTTTTTTGAAGTCTGATACGATTCTGACATCTGGTTACTTTAAATGCTAAAAGTTTAGTGTATAGTATTTGACCATTTCAGTGTGTCTTGTGTAACATTTGGCCATCTCTATGTGGGTGTTGTGTAGTATTTATAGTCTGAACTGATACCAGAAGTACTCCACCCTTTGTCTCCTTCAGAGCGCTCCGTGCCGACGGAGGCTGACGAGAGCCCTGTGAGGTGACTCAGTACCAACAGAACCCCCCCCCCCCCCCCCCCCCCCCAGCTGACTCATCACTGTTTGTGTGTTGGAATAACAACACAGTCAGGAAACGCCTTGCTCTGCTCTATGTCGAGATCATGCTCCACACTCGCCTCTGCCGGGCTGTGATTGGCTCCTCTGGGTAGTGACGTCACTCTGCTGATGTTAATACGTCGGCTTATGAAAATAGTGTTTAGATTAATGTTAAAAAGACAACATCAATGGTAATATTATCGATTTATATGTATTTATTTATAAACCTTAATCACTAGTTGTTAAGTTGCTGGATTAGCTAGGGATCCATTTATTATATATAGTCATTATAAAAAATGTTGATGGAATATGTAATTTATCAATATATTTGAGACTGATTGCCTTTTGCACAAACGCAACACATACTTATGTAAAATAAATGATTCACAAATGTTTTGACAAGACATGAATCTTTTGAGATAACAATAACTAGTAGCTGTACATCTAAGGTTGCATAGCTGCAAACATGTCATTACAACACAGTATGGAGCAAACAAAGCATCTATAATTATATAATAATCATTGTTATATATTAAAGCAATCGGGAACTTGAGGCTGTACTCTATCGTCCATTAATGTAACAGTTCGAGGGTGTAGTTAGGTTCCGTAACCCTCGAACTGTTACATTATTGAAGCTAAGGTACTGCCTCAAGTACCTTATTGCTTTTATAACATGGTTACCAGGGAAATTATAAATGTATGCCTTTTTCAGAACAAAATAGTTGTAGCCACCAAACGTTTTGTTATCACATTTCATCTAGAATAATAGTCCCCGTACGTGCATGTAAACAGCATTGGGCCCGGCACCATGTCATTCATTCACATCGCTCATGACGTCCACCTTAATTGTCCGCTTGCGGAAGCTCTCATTGCCTCCAAATGATCGTTTGTGGCGTTTCCGGCGATCGCCACCGAGCTAAAAGCTAAAATGTCAACAAAGGGTCCTGCAAAATCTAGCCTGTTACTTTGAGTGCGCAGTGATATGGAACGCTGGGGTCAATGTTAACAGCAACTGTACATAATCGCTCACCCGCTCTCAACCAATCAGAATGCTGGATTTCATCTACCCATGTTATAGTATATTATATAGTGATTATATGAGGAGACTCCTTCTACTGTGTTTACAAGCCCATAGAAATAAAAATAACCACACAGTAAAGTCAAATAATTACCAATGATTCAGATATATAACAACGATTGCGTTGTAGGAAAGAATGCAATGGAAGCGCGAGCAGCTGACGTATCAGGGCTGGATGTTTTAGATTCTTGTGGCGAGAGACAGAACCTTCAGTGTGAGTCACTAAAGATATTTAGAAGCCTTTTGTCTATCTGTGTTGTGCTAAATATGCAGACCTTGTTGTTTCAGCCATAACAGACTTTCAGTATCTTCTGAGCAGACTCCCTGGGGCTTCAGTCAGCATTCTGCAGACAGTTATCTTATTGTTCGGATTATTCGAAACAGACTCCCATCGGTTTTAGTGGGTTTGTCACTTCGCCTCTCTGAATTATGTTTAATCACTTTTAAAAGAGACACTAACCATTACCATGAATCAGTCCAGCAACTTGTGTCCCTATTCATTAATTGTTTTATCTATTTATTTGTCTTCATCTTGAATAAAAAGGAACTGGACATTTTGGGGTAATTTACCTGGTCACTAGTGTGGCTTCAATAGCCCTGATGCAGTGTGTGCATGTGATGCAAGAATGCGCAGAACATTTTATTTGATCAGGTTTGATTGAGAGGAGAAAAAAACATTGGTTTACAATAGCTAGCTACATCCTTTGCATAGAGAAACAGCATGTGCTGCATTCCATACAATGTTAAAATATAGTTTAGAATTAATATGGGGCCCCAGTTTTTGCCCTACTATTGAATAATTGTGAAATCCAGTCCAGATCATCTTTTTTTAAACTTAATTTTTTATTTGAGCAGCAGTCAGATCTCAAAGATATAATATTGATGATGTATTTTACATTTCCCCCCCAGTGCTCTCCCTACCATTAGAACGGGGGGGGGGGGGAGGTGCCCATTGTTAGCTTGGGTAGTAACAGTAGTATCATCAGTTAGCAGTGCAGTATAGTAGTAGAAGTATCATTAGTTATTAACCTAGGATGATTAGTAGTAGTCATAATGGTTTTATTAGTGAGTCGTGAAGCCGTCTACAGATTACAGGGACTCAAATTCCCAGAATGCCTCTGCACTGCTGTTTTGTAACCTCCTTGACCCATGTTAGATGGGCCGCCCCACCAACACCAGTGCCGTAACCGTGGTGACAAGGAGTCAGACCAGTGTTTCAGGTTTAAGAAACAGTCAACAGTTTTCTGTCATTATTCCATCATTCCTTCCTTCCTTGTAGTCCACTTTATCTGAATTATTATCACTTGTATTCCCTACATATATTTATTAGCTGCTCAGATTGAATTTGTCAAATGTTATAGAAACCGTTCCCCTGTAGTCGGCATGTTTTACTTAAAACACTTTAGACGCCCGCTGCTGACTTGACAAAAACACACTGAGAGGGGGGAGGGAGGGGGACGGGGAGAGAGACACATTTTACCATTTTTAGTAAAAACATGGAATCTACGTGTCGTAAAGATTGAATTATTTAACGTTCTAACAGACTGTTTCTGCTCTGTTCACTTCCTGAAGTGCAGTTCAAAGTCTCTCTGATTTACGGCCACATGACAGTTGATTTCAGGTGAATTAATCAGGATGTCCTAATTTACCAAAGAGCTCAGAGTTTAACTATTTAAAGAATCTGGTGAAAGTAAACGGTATATTTGCAAGATTTTCAATGTGACTCAGAGTAAGAAGTCAGTCTTCTTTTAGGATATAATTTCCGAATAATTTCATCAGTTTCCCCCACGTTTACGGTCGACTCCACGTGTTTGTACACGAACCAACCACTCGACAGCTTGCAAGGATTTATGCCCCCACCCCAAACAAAGGAAAACCCTTTGATATCAACATGTGGAGGATCAGCTGACCGCTCCAAATGTTCCCTTCAGATTGTGAGCTGTAGCAGCGATCCGCCGCTGCTCTGAGGAGGCTCTTTGTTACCCGCGTTACGTAACATCGCCTGCAGCTGACTCTGATATCAGAAACTCTTAGTTCTGCACCCTTCATCACACTGACGTATAGAGAGGTTCTGTTATAACCCGTAAGAAACTCCTTTCATGAGTGTCTGAATGAAGACACTGAAGTTCCGCTTGAATCAATTGATCAGATCCATCCATATATTTTTTTTTAGTCTATTGAAGTAAATTATTTGGCAAACAGTTGGTGTTTTTGAAATTGTCTCCTGTGTGATAACTACACAAAGTAGTCTAGAAACACAAAGCAATAGTGTTTCAGTTAAAGGGAAATTGTTGAATATTTACCAAGTCTTTTGCATAAAAATATTTTCTTGCCTATTACATGATAATCAAAACATTTTGTCTGAAACTGCAGTGGGTTACCTGCGTTACAAAAGACCCGGTCGTTCTGAATCCTCGTCTGTTTGTTCCTCAGCTGCAGGAGACGGTGAAGAGGAAGCTGGAGAACGCCAGCTCGCCCATCGGCCGGGATCAGGTCAATGGCTTCAGCGACGGCTTCCCCCCCAACAAGAAAGCCTGCCTGGACAACGGCTCCCCGCTGGACTCCAAGCTGGGCCTCAGCGACGCCCTGAACTCCAACGGGACCCACGTGACGGCCGGGGAGTCTGCAGAAACGGACTTCCACCGCAAGGAGATGAAGCAGGAGCCCGACGACATCCTGCCCATCATGCCTCCGTCGGGAGGAGGCAGCAACAGCCTGTTCCCTGACCTCAACCTTAACGAGCAGGAGTGGACGGAGCTGATGGAGGAGTTGAACTGCTCCGTGGCCTACGAGGACATCCAGGACATCCTCAACGACGGCTTCGAGGAGGACCGCAAAGACTCACTGTTGCCGGGTGGGGCAGGTGGTGGTGGTGGTGGAGGAGGAGGAGGCGGCCAGTCCTCCCAGGGTTTGCTTCTTCCAGATCTGGTCAGCGTGAAGACTGAGTTCTCCCCGTCGTCTGTGGCTTTCGAGCAGGACTCGCGCACCGGCTCCCCCCACGTCAGGTCCGCCTCCTCCGGGCCTCCTCCGCCTCACCCCACCAGCTCCCCCGTCGCCTCGTCCTCCGCCTCGTCCCCGGCTCTGCCCCTGTCCCAGACGGCCCCTCCGTCTCGGCAGCATCAGCCTCCCCCCAACCACCATCTACCCGCGGGCCCCCCGGTCCCTAAAGACCTGTCCCCCGCTCAGCAGCTCCAGCAGCTGGCCGCCCAGCAGCAGCGAGCCCAGCACCTTCACGGTCAGATGCAGCACAAACAGCCGCAGCCAGGGGCCAAGTTCCACAGCCAGGGGCCCCACGTCCACCCCCCCTCTTGGCCCCAGATGTCCAACGCCTCCCAGAGCCCACTAGGGGGCGCTTTTGGTATGGATAAGCCCACCAGCCCCTCCCTCTACCCGCAGGACTTTAACCCCAGCTCACAGAAGCAGTTGCTGATGCCCGGTCAGCCTAACAAAGGCCCCCCCAAGGCGGGGGCCGGCAGCTACATGCAGGGGCCCGCCGGACACCCCAACATGATGGGTCACCCGACGCCGGGGCCGCCCATCGGCCACCCGCCGGCGCCGGGGTCCCAGACCTCGGCTGCTATGCTGAACTACAACAACACAAAACCTCTGTCGCACTTTGAGGCGGGGCCAGGGCCCCCGCGACCCCCCAACAGCCAGATCCAGGGCAAGGCGGCACTGCTGACGCTGCTCAGGCAGCAGCAGATCAAACAGAAGAACAGCGTGAACTTCCGTCAGCACATACCGCACACGCAGGTAAGAACCGAGCCTCCTGAACCCAGAGAGCTCTGAGGACCTTCTGCTGATGTTCTTTAGAGGAAGTCGACAGTTTCATCATCGATTAATCAGCGGATCACTTTCTAGATTACTCGATTCTCAAAATCCCACTTTAATCTATTTAAATGTATACTTTGTGCAAAAAATGTATTGATTATCAAAATAGTTCTGTTGACAAAACAATATATATGAAGGTCAGAAAAATGTCAATGGTACAATGATGTCGAACGCGTTATATGACTAAAGGCGACGTGCAATTTTAAAGGTTGAGCTTTAACTTTTGCATCGGTGCTAACTTTAGCATGGGAGCTAATGTCACAGTAGCTGCATGGACTGATCAGAAGGCTGCTGTTCCGCTTTCATAACCGGGCCGACGGAACATTCCTGGACAAGACACACACACACACACACAGAGGCCTTCATTCCCCAATTCGGAATAAGGCCTGTTTTGAACTAAATTATTTTTCTATAGAACTTAAGATGTCTGTTAACTTTAACCCTCTAAACTGTGAAGCATTTTCAAGGTGTTTTCTTTTCCCTGTGGTCTTCCACAATCAGAACCATCAGTGCTAGAAGTAGAAAGAATTAGAATATGTCTTCAGTGCAGAATAAATGTTTAGGAAAAAAAATCGAATACATAATGCTAATGCTAAAGGACCGTCACAGTAATGACAATCTGATGATGGCCGTTTCTACGGCTTCTTGTGACAACAAACTGACTAGATACATGCTTCAAGTTGCACGGTTTGGACCTCCAAGGGTTAAATATGAATATCTCTCTCTAGTGGACTTCAGGAGGTATCTAACAAACAAGTTCCTCCCTCCCACGCGGCTGTGGCGAGTGATGCATGATGGGAGCCTGAACAATGAGAGTGTGTTACTGCAGCGACTCTCCTGCTGGCTGCGTGTGATCTGACACAGCGAAGGCTTCGTTGGAGGTTTGATTTTGGGTGGATGTTCGTGTTTTCAAATCCAGAGTGTAAAAAACTCCAAAAGGAAGTGAGGCAAAAGCCAATCAGATTCTTTCATTGGTTATTTAATTATATTATAAATTGGATATCAGACATCTCAACGCTGGTGTTAAAAGCACACCTAATGTCCGAAGACACTTTGAGACGAGGGAACAGGAAGAGGTTTTCAGACTCATTCCCAAAGCTCTCTATTTCTTTCATGATAAGCAATAAGACCTCATGACATTTTTGTCTATAAGCAGCCCCACCCTTTTTTGGGGCCCTCCCTCTAGGGACAATAACTTACTAAATGAACATTATTCTGTATTGGAGAATACTTGCTTTCTATTGAGACCATAATCAAGGGAGTGTTCATTTTCTCATGGACTTCTATAGGACCAGAGTCGTCCTCCCTGGTGGTCAGTGGAGAGAATGCAGCTTCAACACGTGAAGCATAAACTTTAAAGAACTGGAGAGTGTCACCTGATTGTGGTGCAGCTTGGCTCCCAGCTTCTTCTTCTTTAGTGGTTTACCACCAAGTGGGTGGCATCTCCACACCTGATTTCCCTCTCTTGAGGCTGTGCATTCAATTAATCTGGATGAGATGTTTGTAGCTTGTTGCACGCGGCTTGTTTTGAGCTGAACAGCATCGATGCGGCTCGCTCCCCACTGGGTTGTACTGGTTTCTCTCCCAGCGGCTTCAGATGGAGACTCAGAGTTGAAGTCTGTCTGCAGCAGGGAGGCCTTTTGTGTGTGCGTGCATGCGTGTGTGTGGCAGGCAGCTGGGTACTAAGGCTCACACGCAGTGTTGACGAGGGAGGGGGTCTGGAGGGGGGGGTGCAGTGACAAAGCAGCCTTTCATATTCTCTTTATTTAAATATAGCTGCTGGTTGTGTTTTCTTTGGACGCTCTGTTCTTGCTGAGCTCAACTTGAAACTCCTATACTTTAAACTCCTTTTTCCTTCCCTTATCAGGCCCAGGGACCCCCTGTGTTGTGTCTACAACTGCATAATAGTCTGGCTTACAGTGCTTAGGTTGTGCATTAGATATCCCTCCTAGGAGAGGTCTATAGCAGGGGATGGCAAACTTTTGACTCGCGGGCCACAATGGGTTCTAAAATTTGACAGAGGGGCCAGGAACAAATGGATGAAGTGTTTGTGTGAGCTAATATAAATGACGTGGAAAATTCATTACATGAAAGGATTTGGCTTTTAACAAGTAGCAAAGCATTTATTTGCAAGGATATTTAACAAATTTGCAAGAGTGTAAAGCTCCACCGAAATTGCTTGTCCCAACAAAAGAGACCTTTTGTCCTACTGCCATACATTATTTTTTGGGCTGAATCATGAATCAGCCATTGTCAACTGGACCCACTTATTGAACAGCATTTTCGCTTTCTCTCCTTTATTTTTGGATTTCATGACCAGTTTTTTTCTCTTGTGTCTGTCCTTCGGGTTTTCCTCCACCTGCTCTGGGCCGCCACATCCTTCACCTGCGCTCAGCAGCTCTATCAAAAGCCTCCACCTGTCACATGTTCTCGCGCGTTCATCGTAGCTTAGTAACAAACGTACGGTGGCCGAGACGGTGTAACACCGTCTTCTCGAGATGTGGCGTGTGAACTGGTGGAAGTGCGCGTGTCTCCAAGCGCTGGCTTCCGTCGCCAGAAAACGGAGCAGCCAGGACCGCACGAACCTCTGGCCACTGCACAAGATACCCGATAGCTTATGATGTTAAATAAATGTATGATTACACCTATGTTTATCTGAAGGCTGTTTTCATTTTAAGATTGAAATATTTCTATTATGATTAAATAAGGCATGTTTGTGTTGTCTCATTAGGACCAGAACTCCTACACGGCTCCTCCACACGGCCCAGGCCCCGGCACCGCCATGACGTCGGTGCCGGGAAACAACGGCATGGCGGCCCAGCCGGGGTCCAACGCCATGTCAACTAACCACGGCAACGCAGCGTACCTGAGCAGTCAGGCAGCGGCGGCGGCGGCGGTGGCGGCAGCGCTGAAACAGCAGCAGCAGCAGCAGCAGCAGCAGCAACAGCAGCAGCAGCAACAGCAGCAACAGCATCAGCAGCAGATCCTGGAGCAGCAGAAGCAGCAGTACATGCAGAGGCAGCAGCTGATGGCCGAACAGGTAAATGGAGGCTTAGACCAGTCCAGTGATTGTCCTGGTGGAAATATGATATACTTTATATCTGTCATTTAACATAAATATGGAATGAGATCAAACCGGCAACATACTGTTTTAAAGGAAGAGAGCAGCAGCTAACGGGATCTGATGTTACACGTGTGGTCAAATAATTATTTACAGCTTTCTACATTTATAGATCATATTCTTTGCAAATCTACATTTCTGTACACACTTTGCCTCCAAATCAAGCTTTTTTTAAATACTACAGTGTTTGTATAAAGGTCATGACGTTTTCCATGAATACAAGACGTAAAAATGCGATGTAATGGATTTGCTATTAGTTTAAGTGCACCCTATATTTAGAATATTTTCCACGCTGAAAGCCAGAGGGATTAAAGGTTGTATCATTTCAGCGCTCCAGATGACAACCACACATTTAAATCATGAGGTGACCTCTGGTGCCCCAGAGTAGCCTTGGTGGGGCATCATAGAAATAGAAACATTGATTTAGCTTTTTTTGGTGACAGATCTGGGAGCTCAAACCGCAACCCACTAAAGGATTGTTTTACATGATTAGGATTGTCTGACTCGTGTTTTTATTTTGTTTTACTGTAATTACTGCATTCTACCTAATGTCAACATATTACCAAACTACAAAATTGAGTGTGTTTAAGTCACTTTACCTGTAATCACTCATTTAACCACTCATTTACCATTAATCGCTCACCTTTTCAGGAGAAGCAGCGGCAGCAGGATCAGCAGCTGCAGAGACACCTGACTCGACCCCCCCCACAGTACCAGGACCAGCCGGGGCTACCGGCCAACCAGAACCCTTTCCCTCAGCCGCCAGTCAACCAGTTTACAGGTGGATGTTTTTTTATTATTTACCCTCTGAACCCCAAAAACTATCTTCATGGCGTTTATTTTAGTGCAGAATAACACAAATACAAATGACAAATCTTCATATTTCTCAATTAAATGGTAATTTTTTTCTTAACTATTAAAACTGGAAAATACATTTATTTATAAACCAAAACCTAACCATCAAATTAATAAATGATTGTCCTGGTGGAAATATTATATACTTTATATCTGTCATTTAACATACATATGGAATGAGATCAAACCGGCAACATACTGTTTTTAAAGGAAGAGAGCAGCAGCTAACGGGATCTGATGTTACACGTGTGGTCAAATAATTATTTACAGCTTTTTACATTTATAGATCATAACAGGAAGTATCTTTAATCCATTACCTCATCCTCCTGTTTTATCTGATTATTGAGTTCATTAGTTAAGTGATTCAGGATTCTTTATTTAATTCACTGATGAGAAACTCATTCAACACGATTTTAACTCATTATGATAAAATATCAGAGAAAACATCATTTAAAGTATTGTTTTACAGATTTTTAAATGATCAATTAACAACTTCCTTTTAACAAACCATTTCTCCTTCAGCTTCCTCTCAGCCAATGGGCAGCGTCGGCTCCATGGGAGGCCCCGCCCCCGGATCCCAGCGCATGTTCCCCCAGAACCAAGGCATGATGGGTATGAGCATCGGTCCAGGCGGCGGGCCAACGGGCGGCGTAGCTCCGCCCCCGACCGGGAGCCAAGGGGATATTGGTCTATCGTCTTGCGGAGGGGGCGGGGCAGGTGTGGACGTGCAGCAGGTGCTTTACAACAACATGAACCTTCACCCCAACCACCCGTCACACCCATCTCACCCGCCCCAGCAGGCCGGCCTGCAGCGCCAGCCTCTAGGCGCCATGAGCGCCGCCTACAGGCAGAACCTTATAGCTCAGCAGCACCTCAAATCACAACCCAATGCCGCGCTGTTGAAGCAGCAGCAGCAGCAGCAGCAGCTGGCTGCCGCCCGCATGCCAGGCTCCATGCAGAGCAGCATGCAGGGCGCCGCCTGGCAGCAGCAGCTGACCAACCAGCCGGCCTCCAGCAACGCCGGCCTCCCCCCCAACGCCTTCCATATGCAGCAGCAGCAGCAGCAGTCGCGCATTCCGAAGATGCCCCCAGGTGCCGCGCCCTTTGGCACCAACCCCGGCGGGCGCCCGATGGGCGGGCTGAGCGCCGCGCACCAGATGATGCAGACCAACATGGTAGCTGCGCAGCAGCAGAGAGCACCGCCCAACCTTCAGAACCTGGGCCCACCCATGGCCGCCCAGCAACAGACTCAGCAGCAGGCCAATCAGAACCAGACCGCCCTGGCCGACCTGGCGGCCTTCGGGCCGCCACAGGGCGGCGGTCGCCAGGGGCTGCAGTGTAACCAGGGATACCAGGTGAGCAGGACTGCCAGTCAGCAGCAGCAGCAGCAGGTGTCGTTCGGGTACAACGTGGCGTCGGGGAGCTTCGCCGGAGAGAGCGAGCTGGTGGACTCGCTGCTGAAGGGTCAGAGCACCCAGGAGTGGATGGCCGACCTGGATGAGCTGCTGGCTGGCCACCACTAGCTCGCCGCGCACACCTGTCTGCACCTGAGAAACCCTGCTGAGCCGAGAGGCCCCAAAGACGGAAAATAGAAAAGTAAAAGAATTCAACACTGTTGTGTGGCGTTGTTGGAAGTAAAATGTCCCCAACGGGAAGTCTGCCCGTTAACAAAGTCTGAGCTCTAAAAAAAAAACAAAGAGGTAAAGAAGTGAAGCTGTCCGTACGTGAAGAGACTGTCACATTGTCATTGTTATCAGAGTGGAGTTGTATCACAGATAGATATATACTTATATATGTGTGTACGCATATATGTATGTGTATGAACCAGAAGCATTTGTCCAGTCAATTTTAAAGAGGTTTTAATTTCCTGCATCTGGAGTCCAGATGTGCTTCATCCTCAGGAGAACGGTACCGGCCTTCATTCAAAAATCAGACAATTTAAGGATGAATTGCGGTTTTACAGAATTGCACACGAGGTCAAACATTTTGTTAATATAAATTTATTGAGGTCAAAGCGTGTTTAATTCTATATCGTGATATACATTTCACTTGTTTTGGTGAATAAAATGAGTTTTAAAAACTTTTTTTTTTAAAGTCACCACTAAAAGTCTATAAAACATAAATAAAGATATTAAACAAAACTTAGGTATATGTTGCATAAAAAGTTACGTCGTATTTTGAAAATCTAACAGAAAACCAGTTTCCACCTCGTGTGTAAATCTGAACACTGATGTTTGTGTACTTCCTTTTACACACTGATGTTTGTGTACTTCCTTTTACACACTGATGTTTGTGTACTTCCTTTTACACACTGATGTTTGTGTACTTCCTTTTACACGCCGCAGATGTTTGTGCTTCCTGTTGCACACGCTGATGTTTGTGTACTGTTGCACACTTCCTTTTGGAGGCTGAAAGGAGGAGTTGTGTTACTACTGAGCAGACGCTCTGTCATGGGTTTGATGAAGCGAACTCACTCGGGCCGTTTTAACACATTTAATGTGTCACTTTAAAGAAGCACAGCGGCGTTTTTGCATCTTTTACTTCAGTTTACTACAAATCAAAAGTACTTATTTTCACCGCAACCACTTTTTTTTAAAGTCAATGCCAAATCTCTGAAAACATAACTCTTGTTTTCTGGAATACTCACTGTTCTTAAATTATGAACTTTGTGTAGCTTTGTGTAACGACTATGCAATGGAGCTAACGCTAACAGATTGCATCGTGTTACGATTTGATGCATCGTCATTTTTTGTTACATTTACAATAAATTAAATTTGCGGATTTATAACCTCAATTCGATTTCTAAAATTCTGGCATTTTGACATTTATAGATTTAAGTATTCTGTTCACTTCAGTTTAAAAATCTACATTTAGAGATACGAATGTGTCACCGTGGTCTTTATTTTCTGTTTACACAAAACAGACGTGATAACGGAGTCAGTTCATTTTCATACGAGAAGGAAATATTTAAAACCACAGTGTGTTTTGTTTATGGATTATTTGTTTACCACCAGCTGTGTTGCTCTTTGACCTTTTGGATTCAGTTCAGTCGCCTGAATCATCTAATTCCCCTTCTAGTCAAACGGATCTTTATTTCAGCAAGTGATGCGTTTTGGAATCCCACGAGGACTTCTCTGAGGTCTTTGTGTTTAAAGTAAACGCAGTAAAACCTGCAGAAACTGTCGCGTGTCCCTTTGTGTGAAGAAGACTTTGTTTGAGCTCCTCTTCAGTGGCGCCTCACACCAGCTTCCAGCCTTCCAGCCCTTTTCATCTCTAAAGATACTTTATTAAAGTGCGTGAGCATTAAGAGCATCAAACTGCACATCTGGTCCCGTCTGAGGTTTCCAGATGTTTTCTTCTCATTTCTAAAGTCTTAGTGACTCAACATTCTGCTGTAGATTTTAGTGTCAAAGGAGGAAATTCCGGTTTGGATCTGTAACCTGTTGAGCATGTTGTTCTTCTCTTAATGTGAGGCGGCTTTCTACCAAATATCAAAATAACTCCCAGAGGGCAAGAAAAGTTTTCTTTCAAGCTTCCCAAATTCTAAACGTCGCGATTTTGTTTCCTGAATCTGACTTTAAAGAGTTAAACGCTAATTCCTGTCGGGACGATGAAATCAACAAGTGTTCCTCTGGCGGTTCTTCTTGGAGAAGCGTAATCGGGCCTTTTGTCTCTGACCCGGGGATCAATCTACTGACTTTGACTTCTTCAAAGAGTTGTGTGTTTATTTTATTTGTAATGTTTCGGATGTTAGGGGCCTCCAGCCTGGCTCCGCCTCCCGGCTCTTCTGACCGTGTAAATGTCTATAAATATATTTTTTGTATGTATGCCTTTCCTATTGATCTGGAGAAGATAGATGTTATTTTTATATATTGCAGCGTTTTTGTAAGTATTTTATACTTTTGATATGGTTCTCTGTAAAACAAGAGTATTATGTAAATATAGTTCTTTAGAAACGATTTGGTTGTTTGTTTTCTTTATTGTGGACTTAATGATCTAATCAATCTACAACTGATCCAACGTCGAATGCGAATCATCTTCTCAAACGTCTTTCTTGTTACCTTCATTACTTCAAAAGTGGAATTTCCGTTTGGAGTACTTCAAGTACTTGAATGGTGGTGCAGATATACTCCCTAAACTGTCAAAGTAAATAAATGTATCACCAGTTTGATTCTCAAAGTATTTCAGTACAATACTTTGATTCGTCTAGTTTCTTACATTCCATTGGTCATTTAGTATAAATAATTGGTATATTACTAGATGTTCAGTTTAAACGACAGTGTTGTCAGAGATGATTAAATTTAAACCAAGGGGTTGTTGGAGGGGGGGGGTCCTCTGTGACCTCTGTGACCTCTATCATTCCTTTTGTGACCTCCATTCTGGACTGAAACTACTCCACAACAGCAGAGTGCTTCCACTACTGGAAACGTGTGGTCTTGATCGATCCGTTCTACGTGGCTGTCGAACACCATCGCCGAGGGTAGGGGGGGGGGGTCAACGTGTGTATTCCTTCAGCATCCGTTTCCTGCTCAAGTTCTTTTGTGCAGGCGTGTCCTTCTGATTGGACGACAATGACCTCTGAGGCGTATTAAAGGCCTGTCGAACCATCTCTTTTCAGCTGAGCGATTGAACTCCTGTCTGTACTTGCGGCTCGTGTTTGATTTTCACAATTTTTATGATTTTTCTGTTATTTGTAATAAATACCTGATGACGAACGAGCTTAAGATACTTTTGAACTTCTCTCAAGCACATCGTCCACCTATTTCCAACCGGAGTCGTTTAAATATGAAAACTAACTAAAAAAAGTATTTAAATCAACCGCTCACTAGTTAACCAGTTTGACTGTTTGTACCGAGGGAGCGTCTCTGCCCCGCCCCCCTCCCAGGTGTGCTCTCTCTCTCTCTCTCTCTCTCTCTCTCTCTCTCTCTCTGTGTTACCTGTAGTTTCAGATCGGCTTTTAGCCTCCAGCTGAGAGCGTGTGTGTGTGTGTGTGTGTGCGTCTCACCTGTGAAGATGTCGGGGGATGCGGTGGTCGGCCTCGCCGCTGTGACCGTGCTGGGCGTCCTGCAGCAAGGTAACAATGCATGCTGGGAAATGCCGCTTCACTTTGATGGATCATTAGACTGGCGCCTAGATGTCCTCACTTTATATATGTGTAATACAAAATGCTTTGTGTGATGCCCAGTTTGCTTCTGTTTCTAAATGACCATTAAATATAGGCATATGTGTATTATGATATTTTGCTCTTGATTTGAATCGATTCTACTCTTCTTCATGTCCTCCAGTTTGCCACCCTCGTCTTTGCTTTCATTTGTCAGCAATGAGCTGTTTTGTTTATTACGGTTCAGATTTGCATTTTGCTGCAAGGTGAACTTTGTATTCTGCGGCTGCAGGGTGAAGAGTTGATATTTATTAATATATGTATGTATGTGTGTGTGTGTGTGTGTGTGTGTGAAGCCTACTTCTCGCTGCAGGTGATCTACGCCAGGAGGAAGTTTTCTGTGTCTCCTCCGGCCACCTCCGGACCTCCGCAGTTTGATCGGATCTTCAGAGCTCAGTCAGTCTTATTTATTGTGTTTTATCAAGTTCATCAAAATCTGCAGCAGATTAATATTCACGTTCACTTAATTGATGTAGTTTTAGTTTCTGTGGACCCAGGGAAGCCAAAGCTTGTCTTTACACTCTTTAGTCCGAATAGAAGTCCCTGCAGCTGATGATTTCGTTCAACCGACCATCAACTTTTTCACATTTTATACAAAACGTTTTTTTGAAAACAACTCGCAGATCATCAGAAGACAAATCCACCTAAAATTGTAAAATTCAAATTTATTTGATAAATAACATATGCCTTGTTATGATACATAAGTCTGTATCATAACAGAAACAGACAGTTGAATGTTGCATGAATGTGAGCACCCCAAAAGAAACATTGATTTTGTATTTACTAGAGCCTCTTTTTGCAGAAATAATATACAGAAATGACTCTGTGATGAGTGTCTTAAAGGCTTAAGTAGACTAATTGTGGGTTGCAGTTAATCAGCATTGAGTAGTTACAGGTATTCAAAACAACAAAATTATAAGGGCGCCCAAACATTTGCAAAACCTACCTGGACAGAGTAAATTATCATGCACCTCAGAGGGGCTAAACCTTTGAATACAACTGTAATAATGCACTTTTGAAAGGGTTAAAGTTGTAACAGAAAACACTAAACTCCCAGACCATATACGCCTCTGTACGCTTCTTTTCCACGACACTTTTTATTATATATATATATATAATGTATATTTTTTTGATCTGATATATTTACTTTTTTTCAAACCATATTTTACTTATTTCTTTGAGACCTGTCAATCATTGTGTAGCCCCGCCATAAATCATAACCTGCTTTACGGTCTGTTTGACTGAAGAAGAGTGGAAACTAGAGATGGAGACCATGCTTACAATGAGGGAATAGATCAAGAGAGAAGTAGTCATTTTCTCATAGACTTCTATAGGACCAGTGGAGTCGCCCCCTGGTGGTCACTAGAGAAGACGCATCTTCCCCTCCTTCCTTCCTTCCTAACTGTGCGGTGTGTTCAGGGCCAACTGTTCGGAGTACTTCCCGATCTTCCTCTGCGTCCTGTGGACCTCCGGAGTCTTCTTCAGTCAAGGTGAGCGGACATCGAACATCTCACCTGAGTCCTCAGTCGAAGCTTCATGTGCACTTTCACTGTTTCAGGTGTGTCGTCAGTCTGCGGCCTGCTCTACCTGTACGGACGCCTGCGCTACTTTCGTGGATATTCTCAGTCGTCACAGCAACGGTCAGCTGGATTTTACTGTTGCTATAAATCGGCTCAACACTTAGATTGTGATTAAACCGTCTTTTTAACGTAGCGCCGTAAGGGTTTGATTGATTGGTGGGATTGATTCCTCTGCAGGCTGGCTCCTCTGTATTTCAGCGCCCGGGTTCTGTGGGTTCTGGTCGGGTCCTCGGTTCTCGGCGTGTTCCTCTCGTTCTGCAGAGTATACTTGGAGCTGGACCTGCTGCACGTCCTCGGCTGAATGTCCCTCAGGGGTCAACGGGGATTTTTTCATTTGGGAAATTAAAAATCAAAATTCTTCAAAGGAAATGCGGTTATGCTTTCGTTTGTTAAATGTTTTTTTTGAAAGATGTTCGATTTATTAAATCAATTTAATCATGTGACATATTCTAAATTGCGTGCATATCTACACTTATGTTCATCAGTAAGGTAACAGCTTGAGGTTTCTCCACCAGGTGGCAGAACATTTACTTCTTCCTGCAATATATCTAACAGAACCAAATATAATTTAAAGATTGATAATACATAAATCATGAACTAATTTAAAGTGAGTTCCACCAGTCATAAATGTATTTGAATCATTAATGAATGCAACTGCATTAAGATATTTTGACCTGAGGTGAATACTGATTTAATAATTTTTATTTAGCCGGTCATCACCCTTGTAAAAACTTCTTCACGTGAACCTAAAGAATGCAAATGGGTTTCACTAAGCATCTTTTGTAGAAATGAATGACATCCTAATTATTACGCTTTATGGTTATGCAAAAGAAAATCTGACTGCATTTTGCCAAGACATTTGGCCTAATAGTGCAATATATTTTTTATTGGACACGTTTTCAAAACATTTGGCGCAATACAGCTGCGATTCTACAGTCTCCCCATTCATGCACATTTATAAAATGAAGACCATGACAGTTAACTGATTCACTCCATTTATTAGATGCGTACAAGTTGGCAAACATCAATGGCAATTCATTCTTAGTTTAATAAAGTTGACATTTGTCGGGCCAAGGCCTCTAAATGCTAAAACTTTTATTAGAGCCCTGCCTTGATGGCCGTACAGGTTTTAAACTGGTGAAGTGGAAAAGAAATCCAATAGTTAGTGGTGTGGATCATACGTAAACATTCAACAAGTTTCAACTGATTCAGTGCTACATGTTACGTAATCAACCTTACTGGTTTGGTGGAATGTGTAAACAGCTCAGCCCTACAACCCAACCCATTGAATGTCACGTTGTCTTGTCTTCAAGTTCAGTAATCTATTACTTTGATTTGAAATGGAACCCGTCAACGGCTAAATAAGTTTTCCAAACAGCATTTCATAAAAGCAAGACACCGCAGGGGATTGAACCCCGTCCTGACAGAGTCAGGAGTGCCACCACCGGAGTCTTTTGCTTTTTTGTTGTTGCTGTATTAAAGGGGAGAAAGCAAAACCTGGAGGAACAAAAAGACCGAAGTAGTTTGTTCCTCCAGGAAAAGAAAACCACTCGACACCTGGCTGCTATATTTTCCTGTCACCACATGAGGATTTCTCTCGGTCACGAGGCTGAAACTAGAAGACAAGACACTTGTTTCCCCCAAATCCCCGGCATTCCCCACGAAAATGCATCGTTACAAGACTGAATCCACGATACCAGAATCCCTGGTGAAACGCAAAGTGGATTTTCCTTTTGACATTCGGCTGGACTTGCGGGTCATACAGAGACTGAAGTTTACTGCTGCAATAGAAAAACAGACAATTTAAGCCCCGCCCCCACCCGCAGAATCCCCACACAACCCACTCTTCGTCAATATGACAAGTTCAATGCGGTTATTGTTGACTGCGACTGGCGTAGCAGTATTTACCACAGCTATTCAGTGATTTAAAAGCGCATCCTAGCGGCTGTACCGAGTCACTCCCAGACGCCCTGCAGCGGTTTAGTCGCCTGGCTCAGTATCAAGTTAAGCTGAACGAGAAATCTGAAAAGAGAGAAGAATGGTTGTTGCCCGCGCCCCCCCCCCCCCCCTCCCAGAATCAAATACTACTGCAATGTTTGAAAGCGACGTCATGAACAGTATGCTGTGTGTTACGGATCAAATGTTATGCAGAGCCAATGTGCATGCAACATGTCGAGTTACACATTAAAGCCATGGTATGTTAAAAAGGAAAATAAAGAATCAAGAGAACCAAATGTACTTAACTTAGCACCCATGACAGAAGTGATGCAGTAAAAGTGAGACAAGCTTGCAGCTCTTGATCTTAATGCGAGTGAATTCAGTGCTCCATCACAGGTTAGGCCATCCCAGGTGACAAATTAAGACAATTTCAGGGGGAAATGCGACCTGAGAAACCAGAGGGAGGAAGAACAAAAAAAAAAAGGGCACACAAACACAGAGAGCGGGGCTTCTGCGAAGGACGTCGGGTGGGGGTCAGATTTAAGCTCAAGCGCACAGGGGGTTGGTACTTCATTCAGGGACCACTCATATGTGCGGACAGCTCCCACAGATGGCTTTGCATTCAGAGGCAGGCGAGATCGGAGCGGACAGACGAAAATGATCTGAAACAAAGAGTGATCTACACAACACCCACCACAAAATACTCAACGATTCAAGATTCTACTCATCTTACGGTTAAGATGCAAAGTAGCAGGGCCCCTCGGCCAGAGAGAATATGCTAGTAAAGCATTGTCGTTATTGATGATTTGAGGTTAACATAAAGCCAGTTCCAAGATGTCAGTTTGTCAACTAAAACATTGCAGAAGTTTATTTTGACAAAATTAAGCCAACATCTTACTACATGCTCCAGGTTAGAGGACTTCACTCGTGCTTGAACCAGTCTTGCACCTGATGTCTGTGAAGAGAAGTGTAGGGATACACCCAACCAAAACACAACACAACACTAAAGCAACACCGTTGCGCTGCATCTCAGACCAAATTAAAGCTGCACAATGCACAGCTTTCCTCAGCTGCTCAACTTTTGGAAAACGTCGCACAGTTGCACGGCTGCAAGTAATTTGGGATGGTCAACCTGTCACTTGCACAGTTGCGCGAGGACAAGCAGCTGAGGGCTAACTGTTGTTCGTCTACACAGCACAAAAAAAGACCTGACTCAGTTTGTTCAAACTGCGTGTTGGTTGATTTCAAAGGGCAGAAGGATTCCTGTGTTGTCCTAGGTAGACTGCATTCTTCCTTTGGTATGTTCTGTAAGAGCAAAGAGGCAGACAAGAGACACCCCTAGCCCCCCCACCACCACAGTATCGTAGAACTGACCATTGTTATCCTTACCCAAATGCTTTACTGCAGATAACGTTAGAGTCAATGAGGGCACATCAAATCTTCTCGTTATCACAAGACTTGTTGAGAAAGCACATCAGTGCTATTTCTACAGTCAAGTACAGCAAGTTGCTTTTGTTTCAAGAACAAGGGGCAGTTGAGCCCAGTTAAGATAAAGACTCTTCGTGTTCAGAATTTTCAGCTTTCCAACATCAATATCTGATGGATTCCACTTATCTGCCTTCAATTTCCACTTTGAAAAGGATGTCATTCAAGCCCTGGTCACATCCGTGCTCTACCAAGCTCCAAGCTTTAGACATACCTGAAAAAGCACAAGAAAAGCTGCCCCACACAAGCCCCCCCCCAAAAGAACAAATGCATACCAAAAGTGTATTCAAATCACAACAAGCTATGCATTTATTACGCAATAAGAAAATCCTTTACAGATAGTTCACTCATTGTATTGTCAATACAAGGCATAGCAACTAATTGCAAAGGAATTGCAATGGAGGGTATTTAGCCAGACAATGAATGTTAAGAGAAATATGAACACGTTTAGTGACCTTACGTGATGCTTGCTGCGCAAGGAAACTTGTATAAACAATGAGTTAGGAGAGTTCCTGGTGGTCTCGGGTATTGGAAAGCGCACAGGACACAGCACACTGAAAAATGCAAAGGAAACAAGCCACTCCCCACAATAGCCCTCCAATAATGCATTACAGTACTGCCGTACTAAGGACAACTAGCACTAGGAATACAATTCAGAATAAGATTTAAGAAACTTCCCAGAAGAACCTTCAAATACCGCAGGCTGGGACGCGACGGATTCCTTCCGTAAGAACTGTAGACGTGGACTTGAATGTTGATTTTTCAAGGACAGGCCATATTACTTAATCTGTAAGAGTCACAAATACACAAGCCCCTCCCAACCCAACAAAGCAGATCCTGTACAGAATTCCAATGACTCGTAGTAAAGAGACTTGTTACCACACTCCCTGCTACACCAGGGGACTAGTTCTGAAGTTGCTATCCTGCGGGGCAAAAAGTCCACTTGAATCTTGTTGGGGTGCACCTGGATGTTTCTTATTCAAGCCATTTTGCGTTGGGCAACATGGAGCTGTGAAGTCTAGGGAAAAGACTGATTAACGCCCCACAACCCCCCCCCCCCCCATCCCAGTTCCAAAATATTATGTGCATAAAACCCAGTTTACAACACATTCCAAATAGGGTAGAATCAATAACAAATCTAATGGATGTATTGAACAATACCTTCCTACATCTCTTTAAAGCGGGTGCGAATGATCCCGATCCGTGGCGATATAAAATTTAAGATGAGCTCAACTTGTATCGATTGTTAGAATTGGGAGAGATTCTTTTGAAGATCAGCTTTAGGGGGCCATGCCTGTGGAAAGAAAACTCGAAACACGTTTTAAATGCCCCCTCCCCCTAACCCCAATTCTTTTATCCAGGATTCACCAAATCAAAAACATTACTCCTTTTGATGGCAAAATTGACTACATTTAAACAGGATGGGCAACGAGGAGTTGATGTACAGGATAGTTACACCCACATGTACATTTCATGCATGAACTCACTGCTCGGGTTAAGAGGTAGATGCAGCTGATCTGTACCACTGATGCGACGCTGGAGTACTGAAGATTGCAGTATACACTCAACCGTCCGGACTGGAGAGCCTCCACTCGCACACGCCAATGCTGAAAGCTTCTTTGAGGAGGACCTATCGAACGACAAAGGGACTGCGCCTCTGCCTCCGGCTTGGGGAACTAGTCGTGATCGCAGGGAAGGGGAGAAGTCCGATATGGTGTTCCTCTCGCCAGCACACTACGACGGCATTCATCACAGCAGACAGCACCACACTCATGTCAGCGCACAACGGGAGGGGTGACCACGGTACACAACGCGTAACACGGCTTGCCTGAAAAGAGGAAGAAATCTGTGCGAGAAATCGTGTTTCCAACAATTGCTTGTGAAATAACTAAATGCCTGAGAATGTGAGATACCGCTACCCAATATACAAACCACCGCCTTGTTTTTTAAACTTGAGAAGCAAGAAGACACGTCTGAGCCCCGTCCCACCCTCTGATCACTGGCTGGCTTGCTCTGGAACTGCTCGAAGGCGATGGCCACTCTGCTGCAGATGTCGGTGTTGCTACCCTGCACTGCGCCTCTGGCTCCCTCTGGTGTACACTCGCCGCTGCTGCTGCCTCATGCTCTCTTGGGGCCCCTCGGCTTCTCCCTCCACGCACACTGGTCCTGCCTGGAACCACTCTGGTCCTCCCACGCCCTCTGGTCCTGTCCTGCCTGGCTCCGCCCTCTGGTCCTCCCGCTGTCCCGTGGCCCCGCGCCGCTCTGGTCCTGCGATCTTCATCTAACTAAGTCCATTTCCTCCCCTTGACAACTCAGTCCATTTCCCCACCCAGGAAAAAAAAAATCTTCTGTCTTCTCTAGGCAGCCAAAAAAAAAAAAAAGATAACTTAAAGAAAGAAAAAAAAAGACCGTCTTCATTGAGCTACAACTGAAGCTCTACTTTGGTAACTTGCAAACTGGTTTCTCTGGTCGACAACACGTCGAATGTTAAATAACGTCAAACCTAAACAATGTCGTGAAAAGAAACTAGAAAAACCCGAATAAATTCATAAATTAGAAATGCCAGTCTAGATGACGTCATAGACACCAAGTGCCGGGACTCATTCACCATATTTAGAGTCTACAAATTTGATCGCCTTGACTGATCCATACCAAGCAACCGGGGTTCTTTGTTAACCACTCGATCCTCAAATTCAGTTTGCTAAAAACTTAACGAAAGCTAACGCCAGCTAATTTACCCCATCAACTATTCCTTTCCGTCAAGGTTATCCCCGGCGTTCTTAAATATTACATGACGCAAAAACTTTAGTCCATCACTGTTACTCTCGCTTTTTGTTTTTATATTTTCAGTAATCATCTTAATTGCGCACCGTTAAACTGACTGATGCTATTAAAAGGTTTATCTTCGCACCAAAATCGACGGTGCCTTTAGCCTAGCGGACACAGCTAGCCTCTCAGACCACTCCCTTTAGTTGGGTCACGAGTCAGTCAAACTCAACCAATAGCTACCGTCGTAGCTGCCACGTCATGGCTACCAAAATTAGAAGCAACAACTTGAAATGGCTCGATCATAAACTGAAAATGAACCAGAACTTAATGTTTCTAAGACCAGTCGAGATATTATTAACAAACTGTTAACAAGTAACGTTTTTTTAACTAACGTTAACGTTAGTGAGTATAAACTCTGCTCACGTGGCCTGCCGTTGGTCATATAACGTTAACTGACGTCGAAAAATACGAACGCTAACGCCGAAATCGAGGTGATACTGAGGGTTGATTAGACAGGCTACCCGCTGAAACATATTAAAAAGAAAACAAAAACGTAGTGCTAAAAAAAAAAAACAATAGATCAACGTTCAAGAAGGTTGAAGCTGATTGTTCGATACAGGGCCTACTGCTCTGATCACACCACGACGACAAAAACAATTATCAGGTAAGATAGTTTAAATATATATTCTCGCCCTTAACAACTGAGACTCGCAGACAATGAAACAAAGAAAACAAGATTGGTTTAACCTGACCGCCTGACACCAAACGAAGTCGTGGAAAATGCTGTCTGAGCTGGAATGGCGTCAATAGGGGTATTTATACTGTTAGGGTGACCCGGCTCCAGCAAGAGAAGATATTCATCCGGGGAAAAAAGTAGTACCCACATTGAAACTACGAAAAAAACGCTTACAAAATCTGATTCTGGCCTTATATTGAAGTTCAGAACAGAACGTCGATTAAAGAAAATTAGTAACGTGGGCTGTATGGCGATATTAATGATAAATAGTGCAGGTGAAAAGACATTGTTCAGTAAGCTAGATGCAGAGCTGCTCCCATCCTAATTGTATAGGTATAACACGGATAGTATTGTGCTTATGTTTTCTGCTGACTTTCCTATTTGGAAATATAAAGTTACGATACGCAAAGTAGTTCAGTATTTCAGAGTTAAAATCCCATGATACCGGCCAAAACGGCTGACGTCACAGTAACGGCTTCGCGGATGAATCTTTACTTGCCTGCAACAAGGTCCGACAAACCGGATCAAACTAGAACAGGGTTGTATAGCCGGATCTTTTTCCCTTTTACTGCAATGTTAGGCTACATGTTATTGATAAACGATAGAAAACTGCCCACTCATCTCTCAAAACCTGGATGGCTTATGTTCAAAAAGCTATTATCATTTTGTGATTCTTTTTGGTAGAATAAGTCATTTGAAACAGTAATGCTGGCAGTATTCTCACATCAAATGTATCATGTAGATCCAATTTTACAAGCCTCGAGTACGTTTGCTTTGTCTTTCATGTCCATTTCAACCTTAAGAAGTGAGAGGTTCAGTATCAGTGTTAATGTTGGTTGTCGAGTCTACGTGATTAAACTAGAAATATCCAGAAACATCCAGAGCCAGACAACTGTGTTGCTAGAACGGGGTGGAAAATTACCAGATCCTAAGGAGAAAACGGGAGTTATTCTACTGACCAGCAGAGGGTGCATTATCCCTCCTGCTGATTCTCAGCATTGTTGAGAGTCCGGGCCTGGACAAGTCTGGGCAAACCTCCCACATTATATTTAATTTGTCTTATCTTGATAGCTGTCGGTCCTGGAAAGGGAGCTCTAGATACCAAAGTAATGTATGGTAACCTTTACCATAATTTGAGATTCACTATATAAAAAAAACGAAACCCAAATGTGTAACATGATAAAAATAGAACAATTCCTTCCTGCTTAATCCTTATAGTTAATTGAATATTTTCAGATTTTAGTCTGTTAATTACTAACTCAATATTCTAAAAACGGCAAAGATGTACACAATTAATCCCTTTGTGGATAGAAGCTCTGTGTGTGAATTCTAAGGGTGGGCAGGATCGCTCACTGTCATTGATCAGCTATGTGGGGAGTTGTCCTCAGTATGAGTTTCAGCCTGTCCCAACCTCAATGAATGGATCGTTGTCATGTTGATAGACAAGGAAATACCCGCACAGATTAGAAAAAGAGGCCCCCTCTGTCATGTGATGGACATGCCATGCCAGGCATTTAATGCTATAGGCTTAAAAGACCGTAGTGTGATACTGTCAATCAACAACATTTAATAGGTGTTGTTGTGACTCTGGGATTGTGTTAGAAGACATGAAGCGTATTCAACGGAAATGAAGACTGGGAGGTGTTTGGATTATGAAAGCTCTCTCAGAGGTTGTGAAATGTACAGATTTCTGTTATCTGTTCTGTTCTGCTGAAATATTTCCGATTGCTGTATCAAAAACACATCAAGAAAACTGAGACAGATTATTAATGAGACAACCTGAAAATGAACAATGTTTAGGCCAAACCAGAAATGTGATACCTCACAAATAACAACGCCTCACAGTGATTTATATTAATTAATTAACAGTCTTGCTTATGGCTTTGCAACGTTAGAGTTCATTTTATAAAAGCACAGTAGGGATAGCTTCTACAGTAAACATTGTATGACATAACCTTGGATGGCTGACAAATATAAACCAAGTTATCTATTGTCATATTGCCCCCCCATCCTAAATGGGTTCCCCTAGAACTCAGCCAGATGCTGGCAGGAACCTCTCAATGGGGCAGCTTTGGGAAGTTCAAAAGCTTTGTTTAATGCTGATCCCTGCTTTTTGGAAATGAAAACAAACTAAACAAAAAGTGTCATAGGAGATTATAGAATAAAACAATGAAGTGCGAGGTAGCACAAAAACATGGGAAAACCATACAAGCTACATATACCGTTGGTAAAGTGAACCACATTATTGATCCTTTTCCGCGGGGCTCGGTTCGATTGTCGCTCTCTTTCAACTGGTTCAATGAGCGCCCGGTTGTTATATCAGACGTGATGCAAAATCAAGCCACCATACATTCCTGCTCACAAGCCGGGGTTTCATTATGCTGCGGCCAGTCACGGAGGAACTCAAACTCAATCAGAAACAGTCCGATACTGGATACCTTGCCAAAACCCTTGGAGAATCAATCTTTTTTTTAAAAAGGACATCTTTTTAGGCCTAAACTTCTTATAATAGTTTGGAGTCTTGTTTATTTTTCACGAAAGTTCCCCATATGCTATAAATCTTTGTAGTCAGAGACAGCAGCCGATCATCGTAGTCTTAAGTAGTAATTTTTGCAGCTGACATTGAGAGACAATTTATAGCATTTTCGAAAATCTGATAATTTGGAAAAAAAGGTAGAGTACAGGGTTCCCCATCAGTTCCCCTTGTTGACCCAACCAAGACGGCGTCAACAGTCTACCACCAGTGAAGAGAAGGGGGATGGAGAAGTTTTTTAAGCCTGTTCATAGCCCTTCTGACTCGGACGAAATCAAGCCGCGGAAGCACCATCACCGACATCAACCTCCCCTTCACCAAGAACCTCCGTCACACAGGTACGATGCTGCATTCCAGTCCGACAGATTTACTTCTAATGTTCAACAAATGTAGAGATAAAACCAGATACATCCTGAAATAATTTTTAGTTGAAACAGCACGTGAAGGCATCTGCATTTCAGAATAAATATACAGATTCTGGTACAAATGTTGAAGTTTTAACTGTGTGCCATTTACACACTTATACAAAACAGCTATTATCAATAATAATATCCCTGTGTCCTTGTGTTGTAGGTACACACTGTTTGATGAGTCTGACAGAAACACAGATGAAAGCCACGGGCGCCACCATCAACATGGCCGCTTTGTCCATGATAGCCCTCTTCGTGACAGCCCTCATCACGACGCCCATCATCGTCGTCCAGCTCAGCAGTTTCACCACTGCGAAGAGGATAAGATACTGTACAACCACAAAACACCTGTAATCCTCGCCAGGGCCTCTTCCTCTTCCCTCTCTTCATCCTCGTCCTCGTCCTCTTTTTCCTCATGGTACACGGAGGAAAGTGGAAATGATCCATTTTCTCTTCGTCAAGCGGAGCAGCCACAGCACTCCTTGTCCTGCTCCAACATCTCAGATGCGCGCAGGGGTTTCAGGGAGGACGCCAGCGCAACGCCCATTGTCTTTGCCACCGTCAAACACGGCAACAAGGGCGGTGTTTGTAGTGAGATGCACGAGGGTGTACAAACGAGGGGAAAGCAGGGTTTTGCTTGTCTTGACCGAGGTCTCAGCAGAAGTGAAGAGGGCCTCCTGCAAGGTAATGAAAGCGATCTTGGAGGGGAACAGTCCAGAGTACAACACGTCCCCCAAGGGCACCTGTTCAAGGCAGCTAGTCTGAACCGAAGCCTGGCATTCAGTGAGGAGGACTTTCTGTTAGGGGTCTCCAAAGGCCCCAAAAGAGCGGTGTCCTCCTTTCAGCTACCAAGCAAAGGCATCCTCAAGAACAAGCAGCCTCACACAGACATTCGCAAGGCTAAGTCGATGGAGGTGCTTTCCCCAAGAGTCCCCAAGGGGCAAGGTCCTGGTGGACAGAAAGGGAAGGGTTCAAGCGCTCAAGTAGAGCAAGCCAAGGCTAATTTCGTGCAGGGAAAGTTGCAATTCTCTGCCTTTTTAGATGAGATTACAAAACAGGTCATAAGTCCGTCGGCTCTCACTATCTTGGGTGTGGGCAAGGACAAAAGTAGCGTAAAGGCACCGGCCCCAGCTCAAGCACCTGGCCCGGTCAAGCCTCAGCTCCCACCCAAGAAGCACAGAAAGAGCTTAGGGGAGGACAGGGAGCAGCGCCCGAGACAGGAGATGGCGGCTCGCGACGGCCCCCGGAAACAATCAGACAGCTCCCTTCCTGACAAACTGATCTCGTACGCGGCGAGGAACCACCACGGTAGCCCCCCGCCTCATTACTGCCCCAGTTCACCCGGGCAAAATGCTCCCCAGGAGAGCCGCCGCAGGGACAGCAGGCCGTCGCCTACTGGGGGCTGCGCATCGGGGGAGAGATATGCTCGGGGCGCCCCCCACCTCACGGATTGCACCAGCACCAGCCCGGAGGACAACCAGCCAAGACAACGGCGCCAACGCAAACCGCAGCCCGCTGCCCCCCACGGTCAATACACGCAGCACTTCCCTCAGCAGCAGCCTCAACAGGGGCCAGCCGGCGCCGGGCACAGAGGGCCCGCCAGCCCCCCTGTGTCCTCTGGCCAGGGTACTGGGCCACGCATCGGATCCGAGTCTTCTTCCCCAAAATCGGATTCATCGAGGACCAGAGACGACGCCTCCACGGCGACCAGCCACAGCTCTGAGCAGAGTAGCCGCCAGCAGTCACATGTGAAACAACACAGGGTGAGTCTACGGTCGCTTACACGTTGGAGAATATTATTGTCGACAATATTTTAAACTCGGAAAAGTACTATCTAGTAGTATTTCCAATTTTTCAATACATTTTTTGAGAAACTTGTGTAGCAATTGATTGTTTATCACCACCACCATTCTAATATATTATGTTTAATTTCAATATAACAATATGATTTCACTGAAAGACGATAAATTGTCGTATTGAATGATCTCCCAGCCCTCTATATTCATAGATACAGTTTGATACTAGGTTATTTCCTCACAATGGGGATAAGTCATAATAAGTGACAGATTTTGTAATGTTATTCCTAAATAATATGCCTTAGTTGTTTTAATGATATGTGTTGATGATCATCATTAAATTAATTGCAAAACAAGAAGGGTTTTTGTGAAAGACAAATAGTGTTATATTGGGCGGTCATGAGTCAGACTACTGAACAAGAAAGAAGAATCATGGGTCTACCTAAAAAAGGAGTCAGCGATGAACGTCCTGAAGGCAACACGGTGCGCTGAAGGGAGGACAGAACGGGAGGAATGTAACGTATGCAGCGCTGCTCCTCTCTTGCAAAGGCGGAGAGCTGAGTCACAGGCCGCGTGTGACGTGCTAAATACAACGCACTGCAAGCTGAGTCATTCCTCAGCAATGCAGCAAATGCTGGTGCTGTCCTTCTAGGGGGGAGATTTCATTTCAAGCTACTTGACACCATTTGAAACGTCTTTTTGTTTTCGATGCTCACTTACTGTATGTTCTTTGGCTCTATTGTAAGAGGAAGGTAACGATCACACGTCCACTTAAGACAAACTTTATCACGAGCAGCGCTTGGTATAATGTGAGAGTGAGCTGGTTGGACGAGTATCACGTTGCCTTTATGTAAGAATCTGCTCAGTCTGCCACTCACACAGCATTACATCACATTTACTTTTTTTTTCCATTTGGCTGCTGTGTATGATTGGGTCTCACAGAAGTTCCGTAAATTGACATGAACATGCACACAACCACAGACATAGAAGGGGCTGAAGCACTAATCGATTCTAGTATCCACGTCCATATCCGGGAGCATGTCCACCATAACTCGATAATTTATTCCATCTGTCTTGTCCCCATTAATGGACTGATGACCCATCCTGGGGGGGGGGGGAGCGTCCTGCCTCACAAAGGCACCCTCCTGTCATTTAGATGAATGGATGCTTGTGATGGCCTTTGTATATCGATGCATTTTTATTACAGCACCATCCCAAGAATCAGTCCTAAACTTCAAGCCTTGTTTATTTGTATCTGTTACCTATTTTTCTGTGAAAGTTTGTTATAATGTTGAACCTCAGCTCATGTTGCATATGGACAGTGATATATTTGGCATTGTTTGGGCTCTCCTCCAGTAAACAGGACGTTCTAAACACTCGTTCATTGCACATTTTGAATAATTAACCACGCTAGTATAATATTCTAGCTTACCAAATGTCTTCTGTATCTAATGAGCACTATCCGCTGTTCTCTCACCCTTCCTCTATATCTTTTCTTAGGACCCGCTGTGTGATGACGACCATTTCCAGTGAGTGAATGTATTATACTTGCTGCCTACTCACTTCCCATTTCGCTCTGTCTCATTCTGTCCTCTCTCTGTCTGTCCATCTGTCTGACGGATCGATGGTTATTGATCACACTAACGACCACCTTCTCTCTCCACTCCTGTTTTGACAGGGAGAGTTCTGGTAGTTATGGAACAGATTTATATAACTGTCTCTATGTTATTAGATACGAAGTATGTGACTGGAAAACAGGGAAAAAAAATATATAACATAAAGAGGGCTTTTAACATTTAAACTACTAAATACTTTTATACCAAATATAAAAATCTTCACTCCCCTATATGATTAAAAAGTATTACTAACATACAAACTATTTGTTTGAGAGCCAAAGCTCTTTTTCAGGTGGAGTTTATATAACTTTGCTTGAGCTTTATGTGTAGTGGAGAGGTCTGATACAGTTTAAAATAAAAATACATTCAGAAATATTGCGACCATCCACAATGAATAAACTGATAAAAGGAAGGCATGAGGGGTCTTGAATATTACTTTAAGTCATCACTGCCAAATGATTTGATTTCAGATCTACTGTATATATTTAAATATATATTAAAACAGAGCACTTTAAACAAATATTATATATATATGCCTCTGATAAGGCATCACCTCTTAATACTTATTATCTTCCGTGACTAAACTCCATTTCCCATCATTCCTCTGTGCTCAGGGCGCTGCAGGAGGAGAATACAGATCTTCACCAGAACTTACTGCAGACTGTGGTTTGCATTGAGAGCCTGGAGGTGGAGTTGCAGAGAACCAGGGACGAGCTTGGCCACGTCAAGGAGAAATATAAAAGGTTTGGTTTCATAAACAGAACAGAATTCAACATGCATTATTTATACCTCATGAACATACCCCTGCACATGTATTATGATGCAGTACATCATATGTCATATGAACAAATATTGACTTCAGAACTAAAACCATTTAAGTCAACCTATGCCTTTGCATTACAGTCGTATTGATCAGTGCAACATAGATTCTCCCCTGTGCATTTTCTGCGGGCGTTTTCGTGCTGCAGGGACACAAGGCATCTGTCATGTCCCTTCACACTCACACTCACCCTGTCAGGCCTGTATTTATCCCCAAACAACCACTGCTGCCGCACGTACGGCACGTCCTGCGACAGACTGGAGCAACTGGATTGAATGGTCACCTCACACTCGCCTCCAGTTGGGTGTCAGTTGTTGCATATTTGTTTGGAGCGTTTGTGTTTGCCAACTGGCCTCACAAACAACTGTGTTCAACCCTAGATGAAAATAAGACTAAATAGTGAAATGGTGATAGGGTGGTGTATGTTACGAATAAACTTTGATGATATTGAGTATTTTTTCATGTTGTCATTCCTTCTGTTTTCTGTCTTTGTCCTGTAGCCTCCTTGAGACTCACACTGGGACCAAACAGGCCAATAATCGGCTGGGCGAACACCTGCACATAGCGGTGAGAGAACGCCTGCGTGAAGCCGAGGGACAGGAGAGGGACAAATGTGCAACCTGGTTGATTCTCTGCCTTACAAATTATGAGCTACTCCCATGTACATCTGACCCCATTGTATTTGTCGGTACGTGTTTGTGTGCAGTCGGAGAGCCTCACGAGTGAGAGGAAATACCTGCAAAACCGCGTGTCCCAGCTGAGCTCGGAGTTGGAAGACGCCCACCAGACCATCGCCGCCCTGGAGAACATCAATGTGAGCACAGTGTCGCCTACTGGACATGCACGCACACTTCAGATAGAAGACGTTTTATCTAATACATCATTGGGATGACTCAGTACTCTCGGTGGTTTAGCTAGCCCATTTCATGGTTTTAAATGTAATATTCTGAAACCACCTCACTGTGGCCAACAAAATAATGTTTCAATCAGAGCCATGTTTGCACTTCATTACATCTATTTGAGCCTCACCATGTTCATTGAAGATGATAAAAATAGCCCTCACCATGAAATATCCTTACTTAGATGTGTGTGAAAGCTTGAATTCATTATTGTTGCCTAAGGGACTCAAAAATAGACGCTGTGTACTGAAATACAGCACTTGAGTGAAGTAAAACATTTTCTATGTTTGACCAGCAAAATGTTTCACACGCAACAACCCGGTCATGAAGGGCAGAGGTGCATGGTGCAGGATACAGGTTTCTAACTATAGGTCAAACAGGTATTTGCAAACATTTGAGGTGATCAGCATTAAATAAGATCCATTAACAACCCGGAGTCTCGCCCTCAGGTGCCGTGCTTGATGAAGGAGTTATTGGAGAAGCACTTTGATTCAACTAATGCCATGCAGAAGATCCTGGCGACCTCCGCTCCAATCGGCCATTCTGCCACCTCCGTAAAAGCAGACGCCCGGTGCCACGCGCCTAAAGAGGAAGAAGCTCCACAGGATTGGGGGGCCAGGCCCGACGCGGGGCCGCAGCGGGTCACAGCCTTCATTCCATTTAAACAGGTGGCGCCAACAACAGCCTCCGAAGGCCCTCTCCACAGTCAGCATGAATCCAGCCACAGCCCCCCGCTCTCCGTGGCTGACATCAGCACTGCCATCTATCAGAAAATGGCTGCCGGCTATGCAGCCAGACCAAAAGCTCTTTATCCCCAGGCCCGACAGCAGCTCCCCCCGGGCAGCAGCAACCACGCCGACAGCCGCCCAAACCTGCAGCAGGGCCGCGTGGCCGGCGACAGCTGGGGCTGGAATCCCGGGGTGAAGGTGACACTTGTGGAGCAGGATGTTGTGGAAACAACCTCCATTACTGCCCAGCAGATCCTGGATGATTTCCTGAAGCAGCTGCAGCCCTACGAGGAGGCGGGTGGAGGGAAGGAGCAGCAGGCTGTGCAGGAGTGGGCGGCAGAACAAACAGGCAGAGTGGCAGAATGAGTGTGTATATTCTTATCTTATTGCCATGCGTCTGTATTCATATAAGCCAGATGTATGGTATATATATTGTATTGTATTTCCCAGGTACCAGGCATTTCTTTTTTAGTATATATTCTAAGTAAGTGCAACAATTGTAAAAAGTAAATTATTTCCATACAATAAAAAGATCTCTACTTTCCAGTAAAAAATAGTAGCAATCAAATTAAATAGCAAGATATATGTATTCAAATTTCCATGCATGCATGTTAGATATATTTCCATTTGTGGTAACTTAAACAATATGCAATTTACTACTGTGTTCCCTTAAAAACCCTGTTGTACCATTAATTCAAATTATTGCATTTGGTTCCTTTTGTGTTTGTGGTTTATACATTTAAGGGATAACTGGAAAACTGCAGCGCAATGCCTCTAAGGTTAAACATTTTAAATGATTTATGGATTTATGTGAAGTAGAATTAGCACAGAATGAATGTGTAAATATGATTTCACTCTGTGTATGTGTACATAATATAGATGAAACTTGGTGGCCGTTCCATTCAGAAAAGATCAATGTTGTTTGTTTCTTACCAGTGTCCACTTTACCCCCCAAATTCTGCAATGAATAATGCTAGCCCATTCAAAATGTAACTGTGTCATTGTTATTCCAATAAAGATAATCGCCTTGAATGAATGCAACATCTCAGATGACCGCTTATTTTTCATCATTTCTGATTCGTTCTCTTCTGGTTAATGTCTCACATCAATTGAAGTAATCTTGCTTTATTTAAAATGGAGTCAGCGTGGCTCTTTTTAGACACTTACATACCAGGATTTGATTTCCAGGCTAGAGTAAAATGTTCTCGCCATGTCTGCTGGGGTTCCCTCCGGCTTCTTCCCACAGTCTGAAGACATGGAGCTCAGGTTAATGTAAGACTAGGTATGTGTGGGTGTGAGTGTGCATGGGTGTCTGTATCAGCATAGTGGATAAAGGAAAAATATGTCTCTTAAACCAACATGTTGGACAGAACTGATGAACATCCAAGTCTCTGCCACTAGAGGGCTGAGCAAGTTCACTCATTGTGTCCATCAACCTTGATATTTAAAGACATCACCGGGATGAATTTGATGAATAGTAAAGTGGGAAAAGGAAATCAGTGGATTGAGTATTGTGTGTAGTTATTTAGGAGAGCAGGGGACAAAAGGATGGCCTCGACCTGACCACAGCTCAGATTCAAGCTGTCATAAATATTTAGAACAACATTTTAATCCTATTGATCGAGACCAACCCCCCCACCACCCCCGTGCACTGTATTCATAATCCCAACGTAAGTCTCCTCTCCAAAGTAATACTTTTACTTTACACGAATGAGTCACTGCTACCATCACCCTCAAAATCCTTGAGATCATTTTGGGAACTGAAGTCATTTCATGTCAGCTGATAAATTGGTTTGGATGCATTTGGATTTAGGTCTGCGAGTTGGGTGGAATATTATACTTTGAACTGCTTTATTTTTAGCCACATTTATATTTAAATGTCTAGTTTGAGGGTCCTGAACAATGTTCTCCTCCAGACTCGTCACATACTGACCACTGGTCAGGACTCTTTGAGTTACTTTATAAGTCAAGGATGAGCCCCACGAATTAAACCAGCCTGGTAAACTATATACTAGCTTAGGTTCAGGCAACATCGTCACTTAGATTTAAATTCAGATTTTGTATAAACAATGCAAGTACAGAAAATAGGTCACAGACATCAACAATGCAATTCCAAAATAAGTCTGGGAGTTATTAGTTGTTTCTCACACAGTTTCATCTAAATAACTTTACATTGGCAGAAAATGTAACTTTCTTTATTTTCTTTCTTCTCTCATTAACTTTATTGTGACCCCTTCAGAATTATCGTATTGACGTATATCTCCACCTGCTACAACAGTAAAATACTGCTTACTGATTCATGTTTTTTTTACCTACTTGAATAATGACCTGAATACTTTGATGTAAGTTGTTTTGGGGACAGTGTAAGTCATCCTCTCTTATATTACTGTGTAGTACACAATAAAAAAAAATTGATTCACTTGATCTCTTCTTATTTCTCACACTCCTGTTAACTGCGTCCAATGAGTTTCAGTTTGGTCTCTGTGTCATAATAGTCCAGCCGTCCATCATGTGTCCATCAGAACAAGTTTGCTGATCACACACTGGCCTGCTTTCCCATTGGCCCCTGGGCTTTAATAGGATCCCAGAGACTCTGTTTGGGGGATTACGGCTCCAAACTCTCGACTTTGGCCAGTCTCCGTGTCCTCCAGCCATGGGAGCAGTGGTTTAGGGGGTCAACGCACAGACCCAAGACCAAGAGGGGGGTCAAAAGACATCGATGTGACGACCAACGAGGGGAAACCGTCGTTTCTGGAAAAAGGAATACTTCTTATCCCTCATGTAGTTCATTATTTAATTATTATCTGACATTTCTCATGGTTTGCGGCACTGATTTGAAACGCAAAATATTTTTGGGGACAATTCCGGCATCCGGGTGAAAAGCTTTTGGATTATCTTCTGAAGGTCCACTGTGTCCTTTTACCATCTGAGGGATATACCTGCTTATCCCCTCCACCTGGAACAACTTAGTTGAGCTCAACCTGCTAATAACAGCGCAAGGCCTGCAGAGACCACCGCGTGGCACTGAAACACCCTCGTGTAACCCCCCCCCCCCCCACGGTGGCTTCGTCTCTTTAGATGCAACTGGCCTCCTCTGGATTAACACTCTTTTTTTTTACCTCAACAGACCGAACTCTTTGTTTTTTCTTCTGTTCTTCTCGGCGTTGATCCGTGCGTGGTAGCGAGCCATGCTGCTGAAGATAAAGTTCAGCCTGCAGCGGCGGGTGCATCTGGCCCAGGGCCTGTGGCTGCTGTCCTGGATGGCAGTGATATGGGGGGGCGTCATCTTCTGCCTGGGGGTTTACCTGAAGACCGAGCTGCTGCGCAGGGCCGAGGTGCAGAGATGGAAGCACACTCAAATGCACACTGAATTACTCCCAGCGTAAAACGCTAGAGTTTGATCACTGGATTCATTCAATTAAAGTTACGCAAACATACGTTTATGTGCTCAGACTTTGAACTTTTCATCGTGCCACTGCGTATCAGTGACTTTTATTTAAACTTAGCTCTTCAATTTAATCCGCAAATAGAACACCGCAGCGCTCACGATACCCGTGCAAACACCCTGGCACACTCGTGCACGTTAAGCCGCGAGGACATCATGTTTTAAAACCATTTTGTAAAAATCAACATTTGTTTCCGAAGTCATTGGGTGGTTCAGTGCGTATTGAGTTTAGGTAACGCGACAAGCAGGTGAAGGTCACGGCCTTCCACCAGCTGTCATTGTGAGGGATCGAACACTGATTGATTTGGATGGGGTCCATGTTGTGATACCCGATGGGCTGCACAGGAAACCTGCAAGCTTCAAAGTATATATAGAAACATACACAGTTTGTTTTTCGAACTTTACTGCAGATAATTGACTAACCTGATTATTTCATAACCAGAGACAGATTTAATTGTCCTGAACTGACGTGATAGAAATGACAGAATCGTTCTGTTACATAATTCGTTTTTTGATCCTAATCTTAAAACAGCAATAGGGCAAAGGCACTATATTGTTGAAACACAATTATAGACTCATCACATTGCACATTGCGGTCTCTGCATCGCACATCTCAGCGGCCAACCAAAGCTGTTTGGCTGAAGACGACAAAGTGAGTTGTGCTCTGGCTTCCTGCAGGTGATGGACAACACGGAGATCCACGTGGTGCCCGACATCCTGATGCTGGTGGGCCTGGCCTCCATCGGCGCCAACTGGCTGGCCAGCCGCGCGTGTCAGGACTCGTTGGACCCGAGCCGCTTCCCCCGCTGGAGGGTTCCCCTGCTGGTTTGGTTCTCCGTGGCCGCAGTGCTGTGTTGTCTGCTCGTCGCGGTTTTCGTGCTCAGCTACGCCCTGCAGGGAAGCCTGGAGGAGTCCCTGAAGGTGGGGGTTGGGGGGGGGGCGGGGTCGCACAAAATGATTGTGATAGATGAGGAGGGAGAGGAGGTGTTAGTAGATGTCAGATTTCGTCCACAAGCTAAACACACAAATGAAACTTTTCAGATTAGAGACTTTGACTTTGAGCAGATATGAACAGAAATCAGACATCGAAGACGTTGAAGACATCAGACAGACGTCTGTCTCTTTCTCTCCACCGTCAGGTCGGCCTGAGGAACGGCATTCGCTTCTACAAGGACACGGACGTGCCGGGCCGCTGTTTCCAGAAGGAGACCATTGATCGTCTGCAGATGGAGTTTCGCTGTTGCGGAAACAACAACTTCAAGGACTGGTTTGAAGTTCAGTGGGTCAGCAACAGATATTTAGACTTCACCTCCAAGGACGTCAAGGAGTGAGTGAATCACAACACGGGGGGCGGGGGGGGGCGGGGGGTGGGGTGTTTATGAGGTCGGCGGTGGCAGGATGAAAAAGAAGAAACTGGTCTGTTGAGGGGTTTGCAGGAAAGAGAAGATAAATCTAGATGAATGACAGACGAATAGACTTCACATCCAAAAAGGTCAAAGAAGAGAATGATTTTAACGCAGTGTTTAAAAATAGATCTGGCCTTTACTTTTGAAGAGAATGACAGGAAATGGATGGAAAGGTAGTTCATGAAGCAACTAAAGAAAGGGAATTGGTGCAAAGGACTCAGTGAACAGAAAGATTTTGAGCATGATGACACTTTATCAGGGAGAAGCGGCTCATTTCTCACTAAAGCAAAGTCTGTATCGAGCTAAAAGCCGGGCCTCTAACTCTCCCTCCCCCCCGTCTCCCCCCCGCCCCCCCCCCCGTCTCACCCTCCCCACCTGTCTCCAGCCGTATTCGGAGTAACGTGGACGGCCGCTACCTGTTGGACGGCGTTCCCTTCAGCTGCTGCAACCCCACCTCCCCTCGCCCCTGCATGCGCTACCACCTGACGGATAACCACGCCCACTTCAACTATGACTACCAATCGGAGGAGCTCAACCTGTACGGCCGCGGGTGCAGGCAGGCGCTGACCGACTACTACATGGAGCTGATGAACTCCACCGGCCCCGCTGTGCTGTCGGTCATCTTGGTGCAGGTGCGGTCACGGAGGTGTTAATTTAACGAATCACGGCCACACACACAAACACACACACACACACACGTTGGAAGGATAAGTGTCTGAGGAGACAAGCACCCTGAGAGGAAACTTTACACACATTGATTTTTGTCTTTTAATCAAACATTTACTTTCACAAATAACAGTATTGACGGCACAAACAAAGCAGGCCTCCGGCTGGAGCAGCACCCCCCCCCCCCCCGTGCACGTGTTCCACAGTGCATCATCGCACACCGCCCACAGCCAAACATACAATCCATACTTTGAAAGGCTCGGCGCGGTGGGATTTCTGGTCGTCCGGGACGATAATAGATGGCGGCCGTGTCGAGGCCTCAAGCAGATTTGTGGTTAATGTCTAATTTCCCATCCATACATTGAGCCCAAAGACCAAACAGAGGAGGGAAGAGAACGCGTCGGATGAAATTGAAGTGGAAATGTTATATTAATTCTTTAATGATACGAATAAATCTGTGATATAACTCAAATGAGAGTTGATGCTGACTGTGAGCATTTGACCTTCTCATTAGGGCACAGTCCGTCAATGAGATGCAGTTTTTAAACCGTTTTTTACACCAGTGGTTGTTGGTTCTCTCTTTCTCTCTCTCTCCAGATTTCGGTGCTCGTGAGCCTGCGGTACCTGCAGACGGCCGTGGAGACCGCCATGGTCCTGGAGGACCCAGCGGGCGATAGCGATGGTTATCTCCTGGAGAAGAGTGTGAAGGAAACCATTGAGGACCTCAAAACCAGAGCCCTGACCATGCTGAAGTTCGGGCAGGTCGACCCCGATGACCCCGAGGGGTCGCCTGAGGCCGCGGACGCCGAGAAAGATGAGAAGGATGCGGCCCCTACGCCTGGCAGTTAGGAGGGACGCGAACGTTCAGCTGGGGGGGGGGGGAATGGACGGTTTCTTGGTAGTGTGAATTGGCAGCTTACGGGTTAAAACCCCTTCGCCGCGACTCCATCGCACACGGCCAAAACGAGGCAATAAATATGGAATCTTATCAGTGCACAGGCATCACAGCCGCTCCTCTGTGGAGGATGTGTAACCATCACAGAGTGTGGCGAGGAGATGTGTAGTGCTTTTTGTTGTAGCTAGAAGAGAGTGCATTAACTTTTAAAGGGGTGTAGCGCTCACACACATACACACACACACACACACACACACATATTTAACAAGTTCTGACATTTGGCTCGAAGCTGGAAAAGCTGAAGTTCATTCTACGATCACTATAATATTCATCTCACGGCTGTAGAGTTTGTGCTAAACTGCAATGAAATGCTTGAGAACCTGTTAAAATGGCACATGAATTATAAATTAAAGGTAGACATTTTTGACTGCTTTGCAGCGTGGGCCTCCGTTTGTACCGTGTTTCATACGAAGCGAGCAGCGAGTGTCGGTTATCCGAGTTCAGTCAGGAGAGCTGGATTAACCGCGTGTGCATGTGTGCTGGAGTGTGGTGTCCTAAATGAAGCTGTCATCTCGTCTATTCTGGCAGCTCGGAAACAATCTCATAATCCTGATGTGGTTAAACCCAGAGCTGCTGCACCAGCAGAATCAGCACACACGCCGTCACAGAGGGACGCAAGAGGCGGAAGGACGCAACACGTTGGAAGTTATTTCACAAAGAATAAACGTTTTTTTTGTAGCTTTCCACTGTGTGCTCATTGTTCTTAATTAAAACAGAATAATCTCTGTGAATGGTTTCATTTTAGCAGCAAACATCAGCTCTCAGTGGTTGCTGAAAGATGCATTTTAATTAGAAAGCAGACACTGAAATGGTGTTTTTTTTAGATTTAGTCGTGTCCTTTAAAACGGTCAACAGTTCAGTTATTCATAATATAGTCGACAATGGGAATGTGGGGTTACATATATTATTTTACAAAGTGAACAGCCTATACAAATTTAAAAAGAAAAGAAGAGAATTAATGATGAAGTAATTGAAAGATGAAACCCGTGGGCCATTTGTGCAGATCCCCATGACATCAAAGATGACACCCAGAGTCGGGTTCGATACGGAGAAAGAAACATTTAAATAACAATGAATAAGACACGTCACAGAAAGGTGGACCCTAAATGACGCACATTGTACCGCAAAATAATGTTCACTGCACTGAAAGAGCAGCACCTAAATGAAACACGGGCTGCTGCTTCCACTTCCCTCCGGGGATTCGATTGTAGAAATAATGATGTAATGCATCACTTTTGAAACTGGCAATGAGGAAGTTTCATTGGGAACCACCGGAGGTCGCTGTTGCACAACACTTGAACGCGACTTGACGCGTGGAAACGGAACACGGTGACTTCCAGCTAATAAACGCCAGAATAAAGCATTTTCACCGGAGAACCGTGCAGATATTACCCAGAAATAAGACCCTTTTGGAGATATACGATGACATTCATTCAAAACGAGTTCTGCTGGTTCATTGTTCAAGCACACGACAGACAATTAGACCCAAATAACGTTCAAATCCAGATGATCTTATCTTATTTTTCGTATATAGTTAATCATTCAGTACATTAAAGGTTATGTTTGTAGCTTACTCAACGGGGGGGAGGTCATGTGAAGATGTCGGCTAAAAAAAAAGAAAAGAAAAAAAGACACAGCCTGTGACAAATGTGCCATTTTTGAAAATTCCGGTGTGGTTTAGAAATGAAACCAAGTGTCACACAGTCAAGAGAGGAAGCGACAGAGGGGAGAGGAAGGGCCACAGAGATGTCTAAATACTCCACCAGACCAACGACGGCTGCTCGTAAATACACGCCGCGTCGGTGCTGTTTCTAATGAGCTTTCTTCTGTGGTGTTACACGGCCGTCGTTACACGATGGACTCGAACATAATGGACATAATAGAAGAATTCATGGCAAGTGCGTTGGCGCAATGGGTATGTCATTTAACATTTGTCACTTTCAGCCAGAGGAGAGTTTCTAGAGGCACCGGGGGGGGGGGGGGGGAATAAAACGGACATATTGTGCACGTTATTTCCACTCACAAATATTTCCAACCTTTTAGAGAAGCCTGCTTCCCAGTTCCCTTCAGCCGAGTACATATAAAAGTACGAGTAGAATAAAGAGCAACCGATAGCATAGCATGTGGCTGTGTGGCTGTAAACAGCTCAACCAGCCCCCTACTTCTCCTTTTGGAAGCTTCCCTTGCCTCTTATTTAACAGCTGCCCCCCCCCCTCTGCAGTAAAGCTCCTACACTTCCGTGTCCTTGGTTTGCTAATAACTTATGTTGTGTACTCTAAATGAATACAACCCACTAACTGTGAATGGATTTCCAGCTGGGTTTTTGTTCCACGTGGGAAACCGTTGGGCCAGAAGAGATGATGCCCCCCCAATAAGAACAGATTTTACAATCTAATGTGACACTGGTATGAGCCTCGTGGGGATGTTCTCTTTATTGTTGTCCAAAGGGGGGGTCATAGGTCAGGGGCCTGCAGCAGGGGGGGCTTTGTTATTTGGTGAAGGACACCTCACCTTATCAGCTGCCTGTTTCTCTGTTTACAGACAGTGCAGTTTTTAGAAGGTGCAGGTGGGAATAAACCTCATTATATTGCAGTTTGCATTGGCACAGCTGATCCCAGCAGAGAGAACAGGGAGAGAGAGAGAGAGAGAGAGAGAGAGAGAGAGAGAGAGAGAGGTACCTTGGCTGCCATCCTGCTTGGCTGCCTGTCACTGTGAAGTGCTTCCCAGTGTGAGAGCACATATCCCACCTGTCCAGACAGGTGCACCGACTCAAGTGGCTTCCGGTGTGAAAATGTTTGCGTCGCTGTCTCTCTCTCTCTCTCTCTGTACCTTCTCCCTGCTACTGTCTCCGTCTCCCCTGTCTTTGTTGACCTGGCGGTAGACACAGACACACAAACACAATGCCTCCCCTGTCTCCCGCAGGTTCAGCTGTTCGAGAAGATGCTGGAGAGGGAGGACGGCGGGCCGCTTTACGGCCAGTACATGGAAGTCAACTCAATTTCCCAAAGTGCCAGGGATCGTTACGCGAGGCTGACCGACGGGGTTTTCCTCAACGAGATCATGAGGATCATGTAAGATTCATGGAGAGTGTCCAGCTTCGTGGTCTTCGTGGGACGGAAAGGGAAGGAAACAGAACAGATCAGATGAAAATATGATGACTTCTCCCAGTCAACCTGGGATGCAAGAGGCCTGTTTGAGCTTGATTTAAATAATAAAATAGTCTGAAGTGCACATTTTTAAACCACTTTTAACCAAAAAAGGTAAACCAAAAGAAAAGAAAGGGTTGTAACCTTGCAAAAATGTGGTTTAAAATGTGGTCCTTGAGTAAATTTACAAACATATATTTAAACATAGATATATGTATAAAATGGGAGATATATATATAATATATGTGTATATATCTATATATATAACATATAAGATGTCAAACAGCTGATTAATTTGGTTATTTCCACAAATAATTGAAGGTGGATTCCTGCAGCCTGCTTCTCAGGCTCATTAAAACTATTCACCCTGCTTCATTAAATGCACTGCAGCATGATAATTTCTCATTTGGTTTGCTGGTCTGTTTGGTCAAGCTGCTGCAAATAAAAAAAAAAAAGACCGTTTGTCTCTTTTGTGTTTGTCCCAGAGACCCCAACCCCAAAGTGGAGCAGCTCTACGGCAGCCAGAGAGATGATCACATGCCGAAAGTCCAGAACTTTTCTATTTTAAACCGACACATCCGAGCCTTCTATCAGGTAGGGGAGAGTTACAGGGGCAGCAAGGTCATTTCAAGGTGAGAGATAATCAAGCGCAAAACCAGAACTGATGGTCTGAGAAATGACAGAAAAAGAGAAATTCTCAGGATGTGTCGAGACAAAAAAAAAGAAAAGGGCTACGGGAAAGATTGCACGTTGGACTTTCCCTCATCGAGGAGACATCTTGATGTCTAACAAGGATCACCTGTCCGCGTCGTGTTTCGCGGCTCGTTGCGCTAACGTCAGGCGGCCGATTAACCAACCACAAGGGTCCACTTAGCAGCTCTCCGCCAGATGTGTCTCCAACGCGCACTGCTGTGGCGTGCGATTGAATGAGCACAAACCACAACAGGTCGACCCCCCCCCCCCCCCCTCGTCTAAACGCCGACGTGCCTGATGGCGTCGTATAACGCACTCCATTCCAAACGCAACAAAGAGCTTCATCCACCAAGCAGAGAGGGTCAGCAGGACTGATCGACATGTCACCCGTTAGCAGTCTGTTTAGTTCTTGTTAGCTGTTAGCCAGACTCTGCTGTCTTGCACATCGGTGTCACTTTTGTGTCGTAATGAACCGACGCACAGAGATGTGATGCCACCAGTGAACGTGTCATACTGGAGTCTCCCTTCTCGAAAGTCTGTACGTAGAATCTCAACGAAGCTTAATTGGGTTTTTGGCTATAGGTTCTGCAGTAAGGCAAGGCCATACTGAGGCCCGGACACACACACACACACACACACGCAAACAATTGATCGAGTGTGGACTCAAACAACCCTCAGCTGACTATAAATACAAAAGGGTCTTGTTGAGAAAGTCTAGAACATAACTCGGGGCAAACACCAAATGGTGAGGCGGAGAGAGGGGAAGCTGCTGTGAGGTTGTAAAAACAACACGATGAGGCTCAGGCTTCGCTCTCAACACACCCACATTTGGCTCTTTTGTAAGTTCGAAGAAGAGATAGAAGATAGAAAATGTCCATCGTCAGTGGACGTGTCACAGCTTATTATAAGGCGAAGGGGGGGGGGAAACAGCGGTAGAGTGAGAAGCTAAACATTTTAGCGGTTGGAGGGTTGAGGCAGGAAAAGTGAGTGAAAATCAAACAGCAATCTTGTGTATTTCATAATGTGAAAGACGCCTGCAGGCGTGCAGGAAGTGACACAATTCTTTCCTCACTGGATGATTCAAAGGCTTCTGTTCTCGGGCAAAAGAAAAAACCTCCCCAAGCACCAGTCAGGTGGACTGAACATGCGCCGCATGAGGTTGTCACACGACGCAAGAGAGTCTACAAGGTTTCACTTCCTAATTTCCAGTGAATCACTAATGTCCCCTGAAAGCTCAGAGCAGCAGTGAGCCGGGGAGCTCGGGTCCGTCGGCACCGCGGTCTGGGCCGGTGCGCTCCGAGCGGACGTTCAGTGCCACCTCGGTCGTGGTTTTACATCTTGCTGCCTTTGTTCGTCATGGAAGTTGTGTTTGTGGTTGTGGGTGTGCGTGTGAGGGACACACAACGACGGCAGTGTGATGAGTGGCAGACAAAGCAATAGTTTGCAGCTTGGTAGAACTTTATTTCCTCTGTGGTTTTCTCCATGACATAAATTATTATTATCGTACCTTGTTTCTTCTATGTCTATTTTTCATACTGTTTGTGTAATTATATTCTATTTGATCTGTTCTGTTCTATTCTGTTTTTTTCAATTATATTGTGTTATGTTCTGTTCATCTGCTAACCTTTTTTATTGTGTGGTTTGTCGTTCTATTCTAACCCTTTTATCCCGTCCTCTTTGCTTGCTTATATTATATTCCAATTCATGTCTCTGAGACACAGTATTCATCTGTCTGTTAATGGGAATTTAATTATTGTCTTCTAATGTATCGGGCCTCCACATATAAAGACCTCTGTCCTGACTGATGCTGAATACTTCGAAGGCTACTTAACCTCTAATACATTATTTTAAAATGAACACAAACATCTACAGATGAAATCTGGTATTTATGTTAATAAAGGAAAAGAAAAAAAGAGACACAGCAGACAAAAAAACTTCAAAATCAAAACCAGCACCAATTTAAAAAACATGGTGTTGAATTATTGATAGAAAGATTGAATTTGTGAAAGATAATGTTGCAGATTGATTTTCATCTCCTTCTGCGCCGTAGCCAGCAGCTTGAAGACAAATGTTATTTCAAACTCAGGTCTACTTTATACAACTTTATATTATCTCCTCAGACTCACTGAGAGATGAAGGCCAATATCCCGTTAGGATTCATATGCCAACGAGTGCTCCTCATGTCGTTAACCTCTGCAGGTTGTAGAAGCCCCACCTGTAAAAAGCACCAAACAGGTCTGAGCAAAACACCGAGGCAAATATTTGGGCTATTAGCCCCTTAGCACGCCAACAACAACAACAACAACAACAACAACAACCACAACAACAAGCAGCTTGTGCGTCTGATCTCTTGCAGGCGCCTGTGGGTCATCGTGAAGCACGAGCTGCACAATGACCAACACAGCGCCGCAGTAGACGACATGCTCCAGGCCCCCGCGGGGGCACCGTCTCACCCGCCTCCCGACTCGCACACAAATAAAGCGCCTGCCCCCCCCCCCCCCCCTTTTCTCACTATAAAACGTATGAATTGAAGTAAGAGGGAGGTGTAATTGGGGACTGTCTTCTGGTGGTTTTCCTGCGATTGATGGCGGGAGGATGTAAAGGCTTTCAGAGCAGTTGGGAGAGGAGCTGGCCAACATCAGAATGTGGCTCTTTGACAGAAACAGTTTTAATTAACAGAAAATGTTTGAGGATCTCGTAAGTAGGGAAATAAAGTATCAGTCGGACGACTTTGCCGCAGTTTCTTTTCGCAAAGTCATCCGTCTAATTGCACTGGAAGCCAACGTGGGAGGAGGCGCAGCAAAGCCCCGCGGGGTCCACGCCACAAATACATGTGCTCGCTGCCAGAAGAGCCAGGTTTCTGGAACCGGAGGATGTTGGTGGCTTCTGCCGTCCAGCTTGATTAAACCCGATTTAAACGCTGCCAGGAGATTAGTCCAAGATCTCGAAGCAGGAGATACAACTTCCCACTAACATCCAGTAATAAAAAACAATATGAATGTAGCTGTCAGGCTCCAGTGAATAATGTGTTAGTGGTAGTTTTCGTTGGTTTGGAGCTGGTTCTGGGTTTGGGCGGAAAACAAGACTTCTATTCACACATCATAACTCTTTTTAACCTATATTTTACATCTAGATAATCTAACCTTAAAGACTCCTTGACGAGAAGACGCTCTCATCAGACATCGGCTCTTTTGTGTTTGCACCACAGAGGGCGGCGGCCAGCTGGAAAGTCTCTCTGTTGTCCTTCATCACGGCTCAGTGGGGGCAGAAAGGCCGGAGCGGCCGGGCCAATGTTTTTTTTTAACCCATCACACTTTCATTCTGCTCATCAGGAGGACCTGCAGCAGTTGATATTGATGCCTCTCCCAAACGTCGCCATTCTGGGGCAGGACCCCGTAACAGGTACGAGATAAGCACACAATCCCATCAGCGCCTTGTCTCTCAGCAGCAAGAAACTAATTAGACTTCATACAACACAAGTCCGTATCCCTGCCATCTGCGAGAGACATTGAGGTTGTGCCGAGGTTGGCGATTGGGGGGTGGGGTGGAGATGATGATGGTGATGGTGATGATGATGACAACGACGATGACGGTGTATTTGTTCTCGTGCTCTCAGAAGCAGCCGTGGAGGAGCTCAGGCGACTGCTCCTGCTCCTGCTGGGATGTGCCGTGCAGGTGATCACACACTCACATGCACCGCCGGGCGCCTTTTCAAGGTTGATAGAGGCACCAGCAGGGTCGTTTCACTTAACCGTGACGGACCACGGTGGAAGGAATAGTTGTGGAATCCTAACGACTAAAGGCGAGCGCAGGGGTTTGCACTTATCCCGCACCTCCAGTTCACCTGACCGCGTGTTCATCCATTGTGTCTGCAGTGCGAGGAGAAGGAGGCGTTCATTCAGCAGATCCGGTCTCTGGACATTGAGACCCAGGCGGCCATCGCCGGCTGCATCCAGCAGGTTGGTTCGAGTCCAAATCAGACGTCGTCCCCAAATACGAGAAAAAAAAGGCTTTCAGCGACTGGCCGGTGGTGTGAGGAGATATAATGACGCTTTCTGTCCCAAAATAAGATCAGAGCAGAGAATCTCTTCACCGCCTGGCCTGTAGGCAGCGAGAGTGAAACTAATGCACCTTCTGCCGGGCGCTTCAAGTGAGCGTGAAAATGAGTTGCTTGTTATTCTACCGGCAGCCGTATAAGGACCTCTGCGTTCCCCTTGCTGCCACCGTAGGATGGATCCTCCACCTCTTCCACATCCTCCTCTCTCCTTCATCTTTTTTTTTTTTCCCCTGTCATTCTCCCCCATCCTCTCCGATGCAACTTAAATGCCAAATTGTACTGAAAAATACCCCCCGCGAATAATCGCCGGCATTACAAAAAAAACAGCATGTTGAATATCAGCGTGTCTGAATTACAGTAACAGCATGTTGCCCAGCAGCTCTTTTTGTGCCAGGTTTCTCAGCCTCATAAATCATAGCGGGGGAGAGGTGCTCTCCCCCCCCCGTGTGGATGGATGCTCCCCCCTGCTTGCTGTTCATGGACCTTCCACCCTGAGGACATTTCCAACCTGTCTGCATAATCATTAGTTTTGCATGCATTAGTCAGACACTCTTCCCCAGCAGTTACATTTCCAAATGAATGGGACTTTTTTTTATTTTTCTTCCGTTTTTTACAAACATACGCATCCCTGCTCGGTCATTCACACACTGCCTTCACACCGCCGGGACTGTTTGTCCACACTTCTGCCCGTGTTTGCACGGGTTGATGTTATCACGTGACCTGAGAGACTGTCCTCGCTGCAGGTGACTCAGGATCCTCGCGTGGTGCTGCCGCTCCGGTGGGAGGAGCTGGCCGAGGTCGAAGGTGCGGACTTTCAGCTGGTGTTCACCTCCATGGGCAAACAGATCCAAAACCTGCTCGCACAGAGAGACGCGCATCTGGAGGTATGCACGCACAAACATCTGCCGAGTGAGATGAAAAGATTTGATTGTTAGAAAGATGAAACCACAGCCGGAAGCTGGTTGGCGTAGTTCAGCTCAGCGGATGATGATGATGACGTCATTTTTGCTGCCCGTGGTACAGGATTTATCTCATTAAATTAACCTCAAATTAGGACGTGCATAACTAAGTATTTTAAATGCATATTTCATAACTTAAGCCGCTTAGACCTTCTTTTCAATGTGTGGCTATTATTTACCAAACACAGTTGTAGTAAGTCTGTCTTTAAGCAATTGAAAAGCAACCTGATATAACACAATCCAAAAAATGTTTTGGACTTGGACCTAATAATTGCACAAGGTTGTTGTCTTAATCTGATTCTGCCCTGAATTCAGATATTATTAAAGGGATTATCTTTGTTTTGGACGGTGAATACTGCCGTAAACCTTGAGCTACAACCTTGATAGAGCAGAGCAATGTAAAATATTTAATTACGATCAAATCATTCCACTGAATCAAATAAACTTGGATCTGTATGAAACAAGTCATTTTAAGTCATTTATTTTAGAAAGGTGTTTAGACACGATAACGACACAATCAGTTCGAAGACAACATTGATCACCATTTACTGTAAAAAACACATTTTGAGCACACAAACTATTTAGCTGAACTCTCATTCCCTCTCTAAATCTTTGTTTCTTTTCTTCTTCGCTTCCTGCGGCCTCGTCCTCCCAGAGGATAGCAGAGCTTTGTCGGGAGCGAGAGGCCCGGCCTGACTCACCCACGTCGCCCCTGGGTGGTCACAGCAAGGAGCCACCCCGAGGTCTGGCACTCCAGCTGGCAGACAGCAAGGCCAACCTCCGCCGCCTTAAACAACAACTGTGAGTGCGTGAGTTTGTGGGAGTTTGTGTGTGTGCGCGCACGTGTGTGTGTGAGAGAGATTCAAAAAAAAGTCCAGAGGACCTTTAGAAAAGTTGCGATAAAGGTCAACTTGAAAAATGTGCAAATGATTTTGTCACACAAAACTGTGAGTTGTTACTTAGCAACGAGTAAAATACAAATCAGGCACTCACTGCTTTGACTATATCACAAAGGTCACTGCGGGCCAATTACAATTTCTGCATATAAGTGTCCTTTTTTACCCTTTCCATTTCTAGCAAAGGTAATGTTCTCTCATTTTTTTTTATACAACGAATGTATCACCGAAATAAAATTGTTTACACAGAATAATGTAATATAGTTTGACTTTTTATTTGTTTTTAGGGAAGATAAAGGTGATCAGATATTGGATTACAACCTGGAGATTCAAACCATGGAGGACCAGCTCAAGAAACTTCACAAAGAGGTACAGACTCAAACTGTGTGTTCTGATTTAGTCTTTCCTCTGTTGACAAAGAAGATACTCCTGCTTTGGATTAGAGAGAAAAGCTGAACCTGTTTGGCAATGGCTGCATCCCAGGCCTAAACAACAGCACAGGCAGCAGCACAAAGCACAGGTGGCAGTTAATAGCCAATAAGTAAATTCTCCCGGGTCATGTACTTAGCCGCAGTTAAACAACACTCATTGAAGCCAACTGCAATGTTTCCCTGAAGAACTTTGGTCTTTAACTTCTCTCTCCGCTAAACTCACAGACAGTTTAGTCACTCAGCAGGAATGATACCAGATAACATCAGGCTTTAGACCAAAACCTAGTCCTAGGATTCAACTAAATCCAATGGGATAATTAACCCTAAACACATGAGTCCTGCACACACATACACACACACACACGCGCGCACACACACACCCTTCTTCCTGTGTTAGACTCTCTTCACAACCTCCCATGACCTCATCCGTCTCCTGTGTGTGTGTGTAGAACCGCTCTCTGCAGGGTGAGGTGAGGGGCATGCGCGCACTGCGGGATGAGCTGGACTGCGCCCGGGAGCGAGCCGCACGGGGCGAGCAGCTCCAGACTGAGCTCCAGAGCTGTAAACACAGATTGCGCAGCCTGGAGCTCACACGCACGCAGCTGAAGGTAGACACGCACACGCACACACCTACATACACGGCTCATTACACAGCCCCTTAAATAAGAATGCACGCATTTCAACAACATTTACACCCTGAAATGCATTCACATTGCTTCGGCAGTCGCTGTCTTATTTAAATCTCCCATAGAGAACCAAAGGAAACATTCTTACTCATCCTCCCACAAACATACACCCACAAAGCGACAAACTGATATGAACATTACCAGTGGAGGTCACTTCAAGAAGATCTCCCTTTTAACTTCCCAGAGAGAAAGTACTTACTGTTTTAAAGGAACACCAGTTTATCTCTAAAGTCATACACTCCCCCCTCATGGCCCTGAGCCTTTCAATCAGGAGCAAATATGAGCAATTTTGAAGCTCAAAGCCAGAAGACGAGATTATATTGTGTGATGTCACCAGTATTTACAGCCCGAAGCTGCTCCATTGACAAAGAGCAGGAGTACATCTTCATTTAGCTTTTACAACCAAATGAGATTCATGCTGAAGTGGTAGAACAATTGATACGGCAAAAAAGGGGCATCAGAGCATCTGGACTGTCGCCTTCTCAGTCTAATTCCATTCATCCTGACTCCATGCTGCATCTCCTTGACGACCAACATCAGCTGGCAGGAGGACCTTTTAGTTCGTACCGGTACAGTTAAAGTTCAACGGTCTCTTTAAAAAGGAAA